>NC_090650.1:210421860-210721860 GCF_040937935.1 Hyperolius riggenbachi | reverse complement strand
AAGGTTTTCCTTGCATAGTGTTCACACACCGACTGAGCATTGTGACACTTTAGAGATAGCTATTGCTACAGCTGTAACTTTTCTATGGACATGGTTTTCTCATATGAGTAATATGAAGGTTTTTTTGCTGATATTTAGATCAATTTTCTATGTTGCTGGCACTGTCAGTTATAACATTTTGAAGGAACCAAGAGTTAAATGTGTTTAGTTGATATTATCAGAACAAGATACAGTAGGTTTGAAAGACTCTGCCAAAGAATGATTCGTGGTTTCAAAAAGAATGTGATGATCACATGAAATTCTAGCTTCTCCAGACATTTAATTTGGCCTTTTAGTGTCATGATATTCAAGTGACGAGAAGCTTTGTGCTCAAAAAGTAATAAGAACCAAGTTAAGCGGATGGTTAATGAAATCCAGCCAACACATGAAAGTAATTAATAAATTAGTTTTTGAAAATTTATAACAATTCTTAGTAGTCGACTTATTTTTTTGCTTGTTTTGAGTGAGCTTGCGTTAAGTCTGTCATATTATTTTATATATATATATATATGTATATTAAATAAATTCCTGTTTGCATTTATGTCAATTCAATCTCATTTCCTGTTCTAGAAATATTTCAGGAAATTAGCAGATATCATTTGCGGATCATTAGCGGATATCATTTATACTGCTTCATGGACGGTAGTAACCAGACCTGATGTCCAAATTGGGGAATTAATCCCAAAGTAACCTATTCCATTTATTTTCTGATTGAACTCGATAGACATATGTCTTTTTTCAACCCAAATAACTAATATGCTTTATGACTATTATTGACATATACACCTTAAAGGAAAACTGAAGCAAGAGGGATATGGAGGCTATCATATTTATTTCCTTTTAAGCAATAGAGATGTCGTGAGCATCAGGTGCGTCGCTAGGGCTAAAGGCTAAAGATCCGAAGCACATGCTACGGATCTCACCCACAGTGCCACGAACCTCTGGACAGAGATGCGGAGCACTTGTATCCCCGAAAGGAAGCTTTGCGTCTGTTGCTATGACGCCACCACTCTCTGCCATTGCCGCAGTGGCCAGTAGCATAGCGCCATTCCGCTCTGCCCCTTCTCCCTGTCACTTCCGTCACTCGGCCACATTGCAGCTCTGCCTCTCAGGGAGTTTTGAATTCAGCGCGCGGTATTGCTGAGGCTGATGGGGAGCAGGAGCGTGCAGCCAACAAGAATTCAGTGACAGGAGTGCTGCGGGCACCATAGCTAGCCTCTTAACAGCACTGAAGAGCAGAGGAATGATCAAGCAAGTCTGAGGAGATGAGGAGGATGCAGATCTGCAGCCCACACTGTGCCCAGGTGCGTTGACTGACTGACTGACTGGCGGGTGGCCGTGCCTTCTTTTCTGTGAGGAGCCCAGCAAGGACGGAGCAAGTCTGCAGAGAAGAGGAGGAGAACACAGACTACAGCCAGAGCCAGCAAGGAGGATGCAGTGGCAGCAAGTAGCCAGCGTCTTGAAGACTGTATGGAGAAGGAGGAGGTAGTATATTCCCTCTGGCTTTCCATTCCTTCTGGTGTTCTCCCCTCTCTCTCTCTTTCTCTCTCTCTCCCTAGGGTCCCCCTTTCTCCCCCCTCCATCTGGTGTATGCTGTGCTGTGAACAGTGTCTGGTGTTCTCCCCTCTCTCTCTCTCTCTCTCTCCCTCGGGTCCCCCTTTCTCCCCCTCCCCCCTCTGGTGTATGCTGTGCTGTGAACAGTGTGTGTGTGGGCAGAGAAGTGTGGGCTGAGAAGTGTGTGTGTGTTCTAAGTTGGAGTAGTATGGAAACTGTGGGTATGTGTTGTGTGCCTCTATCTGTGCCTGTGTGTGTATGCCTCTGTGCCCCATCCTGTTTGCTGTTTACCTCTCTCTGTGCCCTAGTGTGTGTGTGCCCCCCCATCCTGTGTGTGTGCCCCCCCATCCTGTGTGCGTGCGTGTGTGTGTGTCTGTCTGTGCCCTGTCCTCTGTGTGTGTCTGATCTCTGCTACCTTCTGTATGCACAGTATAAGCTGTCACTGTGTCCCTGTATTGATAGTAAACTAGCTGCAGAGTGTGCTGATCTCTGCTACCTATGGTGAGTACAGTATAAGCTGTTACTCTGTGCCTGTACTGATAGTAAACTAGCTGCAGTGTCTGCTGATCTCTGCTACCTCTGGTGAGTACAGTATAAGCTGTTACTCTGTGCCTGTACTGATAGTAAACCTGCTGCAGTGTGAGTCAATCGCTGCTACCTCCACTATGTACAGTATAAGCTGTTACTCTGTGCCTGTACTGCTAGTAAACTATCTACAGTATGTGCCAATCTTTGCTACCTCCAGTATGTACTGTATACGCTGTTACTCTGTGCCTGTACTGATAGTAAACTAGCTGCAGTGTGTGCTGATCTCTGCTGCCTCCAGTATGTACAGTATAAGCTGTTACTCTGTGCCTGTACTGAAAGTAAACTAACTGCAGTGTGCTGATCTCTGCTGCCTACAGTATGTACAGTATAAGCTGTTGCTCTGTGCCTGTACTGATAGTAAACTAGCTGCAGTGTGTGCTGATCCCTGCTACTTTCAGTATGTACAGTACTAGCTGTAAAGCATGGTACACACATACAATTTTGATTAGCCAATTTTAGCTCTGTTCATCAAATTCATTGTCTGTTGGCCCAAATATTGCATGGGGGTGGTAAAATTGGTCAGTGATTGACCAATCAAAATTGTATGTGCATATATATCTTTGATCTATGCCTATACTGATTGTAAATTATCTAAATAAAGGACATGGGGCTCCATCCAATATTTTGATGGGCAGGCCCGTTATCTGTAGCTTACACCGTTGCTAAGTTCATGTAAATGTGGCCCCACCCATGGCCACGCCCACTCACTGTATGGTCACGCCCACTTTTGCCGCACCCCCACCTTGTGCCCACAGGTGCCCCCGATCTCCAAGGACCCTAGGAACGCCCCTGGTGAACATAGACTTTTCCGTTTGCAAACAGCAAATGCAAACTTCCGCAAATGTTCACGAACATGCAAATCCAGCGAACTACCATTGACTTCAATGGGCAGGAAAATTTTAAAACCTACAAAGACTGTTTCTGGCCACAAAAGTGATGGAAAAGTTGTTTCAAGGGGTCTAACACCTGGACTGTGGTATGCTGGAGGGGGACCCAAGCCAAATGTTCCACCAAAAACTACGGAGTTGATGCAAAGGTTTTAATCCCTAAAGGGCAGAAATCACATTACATTCCTACAAATAATGCACTGGATTGGAACTGTGTGCACAACTTAATGTAGCAACAATAACAGTAGTGTGGACAGCTCTGGGTGTCAGTGGGCTGTGGAGTGTCATACACAGAGAAATGCAATAGTACTATCAGAATACAGTGAAATAATAATGCACTAGAGTGGTTCTGTGCCTGCAACTTAATGAGGCAACAACAATAGCAGTACTGTGCACACAGCTCTGGGTGTGGGCTGTGGAGTGTAACACACAGAGAAATTCAATAGTACTATCAGAATACAGTGAAATAATAATTCACTGGAGTGATACTGAACCTGAAACTTAATATAGCAACAGCAGTAGTGTGCACACAGCTCTGGGTGTCAGTGGGCACTGGGCAGTGGAGTGTCACACACACAAAAAATACAGGAGACCGATATACTAGCCCTCAAAAGGGCTGTTTGGGGTGCTTCCACAGCAAGTGAGGAACAAGAACACAGGCCGAGCTATTGCTTTCCCTACCTATCTGCAGCAAGTCTGACCCTGCTCTCACTAGCAGTCAACAGCCAGTAGAAAATGAATCCAATATGGCCACTGCAACTGCTTTTTGATTGGGGGGTGGGGGGTTCAGGAGGGGGTGCTAGCTGATTGGCTGCCATGTGTCTGCTGAATGTGAGCTAAGGGGTCAAAGTTTGGCTCCATGATGATGTATAGGGGGTGGATCAAACACGCCATAAGTTGGCAGTTCTGCGAGAACGCGAACAGTGGAAATTTGCCGGAAACTGTTCACTGGTAAACTGTTCAGGCCATCTCTACTAAGCAATACCAGTTTCCCGGCAGTCCCGCTGATCCTCTGCCGCTAATCCTTTTAGCCATAGACCCTGGAAAAGAATGCCGATCAGGTGTTTCTGATAAGAGATGGCCGGAACCGCGAACGCAAACTTCCGCAAAACTTCGGTTCAAGCAAACGTTCGTGAACCGCAAAAGACTTTAATGGGGAGGCAACCTTTAAAAACTAGAAACACTTATTCTGGCCACAAAAGTGATGGAAAAGATGTTTCAAGGGGCCTAACATCTGATTTTTTGCATGGATGAGTGGGATAGACGCAAAAAGTCCCAGGGAAAAATCTGGATTTGACGCAAAGCAGCGTTTTAAGGGCAGAAATCACATTAAATGCTAAATTGCAGGCCTAAAGTGCTTTAAAACATCTTGCATGTGTATACATCAATCAGGGAGTGTAATTAGAGTACTGCTTCACATTGACACACCAAACTCACTGTGTACTGCAAACAGCTGTTTGTGTTGTGATGGCCATGCTGGACTGGTGCGCACCATGGCCAGAGTGCAGGTGATAGCGGTTTTCAAGCCCATATGGTCACCAGGCTGAGGTAGCTCAATGACAGAACAACAGGGACTGTCCAGCTGATCAAATTTGGTCTGTCCACAATGAAGCAACGACCTTATTATCTTGGGTGTGCCCCCTCCCCGAGACACTCAAATCGCCATCGGTCATTGTGATACGCAAGCCCCTTCACCGCGGCAAGGTAATGTTCATGAAGGGGAATTGGCACATGTACATGCCTTTTGTTTTGTTGTTGCAGCTGCAGTGCAGCCAGAAAAATTAGGCAGGCATGTACATGCACCAGAAAAAGTAGTATAGCGGCCTTAAAAATTCAGGAATCCACCTGGAGTTCTGGACCCTGTTGGTGGTGGCGGAGAAAGCAGTCAAGCAGCATGCGGGCTAAGGTGCTGTGTAGGGAGCGACTTAGTCTTGGGGCAGGCAGTCACACGGCGTGCAGGCAGAGATGCTGCATGAACTCACGTAGGTAGGTGGGTGCACTGAAGTGAACAACAGGTAGGTATATGCAGTGATGGTTATTACAATGTGCACCTGTCACACACAGACAGGTACCGGACAGGCACAGTGACACTGCGTGTGCTCACGTATGTAGGTGGGTGCACTGAACAACAGGTAGGTATATGCAGTGATGGGTATTACAATGTGCACCTGTCACACACAGACAGGTACCGGACAGGCACAGTGACACTGCGTGCGCTCACGTAGGTAGGTGGGTGCACTGAAGTGAACAACAGGTAGGTATATGCAGTGATGGGTATTACAATGTGCACCTGTCACACACAGCTAGTCACTGAATGTGCTGGGCCTGGCAGTAGCACACACAGTAGGAATTACCAAGGCTGTCTATGCAACACAAGTGTCCGTGGGACACGCACACAAAATAAAAAATAGATCACAAGAACAAGATTAGCTCTCAAAAGAACTGTTGAGGGGTGCTTTCTTAGCAATAAGAATCAGTAAGGAGCAAGCTAAGAAGCCTACAAGAGCTTAAGCTTTCCCTATAGGTCTCTGCAGAGCAGCTCTTCCTTCTCTAATTACTGCAGGCACACGAGTGAGTCCAATGCCTGACGCTGCCTGCATTTTATAAGGGGGAGTGGCTCCAGGAGGGAGTGTAGCCTGATTGGAATGTGCCTGCTGACCAGGGATGATTTTTTTTTTTAAATCCGGATAGCTATCTGAGGATATTTGGTCGCATACCTGGATATCCGCGGATGTCCGCGGATATCCGGATCAGAATACTGTTACTAAGGAGATGTGTAACATCTGCTGAAGCGGTGCCTGCGGGCACGCAGGGTGACTCCGCAGCCGCCTCGCTTTCTTGCTCAGGGACTTCGCCCGTTCCCCTGGGGTCTAGCATGCCGAGGACGGGGTTGTCATTTGCCCATAGGGTTGTTGTATCGCACGGGCGCGCGCGGAGACAGGACCTTTATGCGGGGAGGAGGCGCGTCAGCTGACCAGCGGGTCGGCTGACGTCAGAGGGGACTCACGGCGTTCCGGATTGGCTGATTGGAGTGGGCGCGGCTGTGGGGTCTCCTCTGCTTCAAAAGCCTTCAGTATTCACTCGCAACCTGTCTGCTGTTGCGAATGCTTATGTGTTAGTGCTCAGACCTTAGACAGTATCCGGTGTGCTTTGATCTGGGAGGAAACCAGGGATTTCACACAAGACTAGGATTATTGTATTGTATATTCTGATATCCTGTGTATGACTCTGGCTTATCTCTGACCTTGCTCTTGCTAATTGATTCTGTACCTCTGCCCATTTGACTCCGTTGCTGAACTCTTCCTGAATTATCACTTACTCTCTTGCCTGTCGACTCTGTACTGTTACTGTCTATCTGTTACCGATCCTAGCCTGTCTGACCACTCTACTCACCAGTGGGCCCTTGTCACTGGTAAGGTGCTCGCTGCTAGTACCCACCAGCTCCTCTGGTGAGGTCTAGTTAAACTATTCAGTTACTGTGTATCTATAGTACCCACCAGCTCCTCTGGTGAGGTCTAGTTAAACTATTCAGTAACTGTGTACCAATAGTACCCACCAGCTCCTCTGGTGAGGTCTAGTTAAACTATTCACTTACTGTTGCACCAAGCACTATATACCTTGCTATTCTGCTAGCTATACTTGTATTATTGGTGATTCTGCAGATCACCACATAATCAGGTATAGCGTCTGTATTATTGGTGATTCTGCAGATCACCACATAATCAGACGTCTGTGTTGCTACACCAATCGTTACAAGATGACATCATTGAGCCAATCAGATGGCTCCCAGCAGAAGCCCTAGCAACCAATCACAGAAGGGAACCTTGGCCAGCCCCACCTGACCTCATTGAGCCAATCAGAGGGCTCCAAGCCTAAGCCCTGACACCCAATCACAGAAAGGAACCCTGGCCAAACCCCCTATATATATAATAAGGAGGGCTGCCATGATGAGCCATATCGTCCTAGCTTGCTGAATGCTCACTGAGAGACATGCTCCAGTGCTGCTGGCCTAGCAAGGGCTGTGCACAGTGAAAAACCGAAAGCTGTTCAGTGATTAACCCCTTCCCTACACTACACTTTTGCCAAGTGCCACGTGACAAGTGCCACATGACACGTTCCAAATGCCACGTGACACGTGCCAAGTGCCACGTGACACATGACAAGTACCACGTGACACGTGCCAAGTGCCATGTGCCAAGTGCCACGTGCCAAGTGTGCTATCTTTTAAAGCCTGTCTACTAGTTATGCTGGGGGATATGGCATGTGGAAAGTATAAAAAGGTACTTATCAGAATCTTATTATTTTATGCAAGGAAGTCCCTGACATCTAAATGGAAGCTTAGTGTGGCCCCTACTCTCCAGGATTGGATTGGTGTGGTAAACGCTAATTCGCCAAAAATTTTATCACTACTTATCACACCTATATGATCTATATCTTATTTTTTTGCCACCAATTAGGCTTTCTTTGGGTGGTACATTTTGCTAAGAATTATTTTATTCTAAATGCATTTTATCAGGAATAATAAGAAATAAAAGGAAAAAAAATCATTATTTCTCAGTTTTCGACCATTATAGTTATAAAATAAAACATTCTACTGTGGATAAAATGCACACATTTTATTTGCCCATTTGTCCCGGTTATTGGAACGTTCAAAATATTTCCCTAGTACAATGTATGGTGCAAATATTTTATTTAGAAATAAAGGTGCATTTTTTTCAGTTTTGCGTCCATCACTAATTACAAGCCCACATAGGCTCAAGGTAATAAGGTATATAGTAATATACATTCACAACATACATATTAGAAAGTTCAGTCCCTAAGGTATTTTTATGTCTTTTTTTAAACTGTAATTTTTTAATTTTTTTTTTAAATGTGTGTTTTTATTTTTTATTTTTACTTAATGGGCAGGGTGGGGAGTCAATCAGTTTTTATTTAGTGTGTATTGTTTTTTATTTTCCATTTCTACTTTAATTTTACTTTTTGGCCACTAGGTGGCGCGAAGCATAAGCACTCTCCTGGAAGATATCAGGGAGTGCGAGAGATTTTTTTTACATTTTGGTTCATGAATCAAATACCTCCTGATTGGAGGTATCTTGATTCATTTGCAGGGAATCGTTTGCCTCAGGGGAACAATGGTTCCTATTCAACAATAGATCCCCTGTAATAGTGGTGAGGAACGAGCAGCCTACACGCGGATACGCGTGCACAACAGAGGCAACATAGCTGGACGAATATATTCGTCCAGATTGCCTTTAAGTGGCGATTTTGGACAAATACTGTATATCCGTCCAGATTGGCTTAAGTGGTTAATGCAACAATGAGTGATGTGCATGATTAAGTATATTGTTAAATCTAACCTTAATTTAAAATACTAGCATGTTATTCTATGTCATGTGATGTTTTATAATCTTATGACTATTGTACATCTGTACCCTCCATGACACCTCTATATTTGATATATGATATATGATACAGATAATAATGTAATGTTAGATGTACACTATCAGCAGTTGGCTGATAGTGTAATGGTTAAGGGTTCTGCCTCTGACACAGGAGACCTGGGTTCGAATCTCGGCTCTGCCTGTTCAGTAAGCCAGCACTAATTCAGTAGGAGACCTTTGGCAAGTCTCCCTTACACTGCTACTGCCAATAGAGCGCGCCCTAGTGGCTGCAGCTCTGGCGCTTTGAGTCCGCAAGGAGAAAAGCGCAATATAAATGTTATTTGTCTTGTCCTCCCTTGGGTTGCTCAGGGATAGTTTTTGTTGAAATTGTTTTATGTTTTATTGAAAACCAATAAAAATTATCTATACAAAAAAAAAATTCTGAGGCAAACCTGACATGTGGAAGTAGTTTCTGCATTAGTGCTTTGTAAAAAAAAAAAATAGCACAGAATTATATGTTATGTTGTACTTTTTACCCGTTATGTTGCCTGCTATTATTTATTGCAATTGTAATAGCTTTTTTAGAAATCAGAAAATACTAGATAGCATTGGAAAGATACCATTACATTTCTGATTGCTTTAACTGGGCTGGCTTAAAAGGCATAGGCTTCCATTGGGGGCCAGCATAATAATCACTGATATCTATTTGCTTCTATTATTCCTAAATGATATGTCTTTAAGTGTATCTTCCCTTTAGCTAAGAAAATATTCTAAATACAGGGTTGCTCATCATGAAAACGTGATCACGGCATTCACAAGAATTTTTCCACTATCCGACATCATGATCCGAATTCGTGATTGCCTCTCAATCACAAATTCAGCTCCAAATGCACTCATGATCATGGTCCAAATCCGGGTCGTGATCACGGATTTAGTCGTGATCACGGCCGTTATTAACCACTGCAGGAAGAGCAATTTTCAAATATCAGCGGTGCTCCCATTTATTCGCCAATAACTTCATTACTATTTATCACACCTAAATGATCTATATATTGTTTTTTTCAGGACAAATTAGGCTTTTAGGGTGTGAAAATATTGTTTATTAATTACCTTATTTTCTATGCATTTTAAAGAGAATTTAAGGTAAAAAATAGAAAAAACACACTATTTCTCCATTTACATCCATTATAGCTTTACAATAAACAGTGCTAACTATAAGTTAAACCCAAACATTTTATTTGCCTATCCATCCTGGTTATTACAACATTTACATTATGTTCCTAGCACAATGTATGGTGACAATATCGTATTTGGAAATAAAGGTGTTTTTTTCGTTGTACACTATCGATGATTACAAGACATTATTTGCAAACATAATAGTAGTATACCCTCATGGCATACATATTTAAAAAGCCAAGTTCCTAAGGTAACAATGCATGTTGTTTATCTTATATTCTGTCACTTTGTTTAAATTTTGAAGTCTTTTTGTTAGGGATAGCGGAGACAACACCACCACGCCGGGCAGCATGGCGGCGGTCGCCGCTTCCCAGCCGGCAGTCTCCGCCGATCACACGGAGATGCCGGCGCAGGCTGACGAGAACGTCGCCGCCGCATCTGGTAACACGGCAGCGGGTCCTACATTGCGACAGGCGGATTTTAGGCCGCGTGCGGACGCGGACCCTGGGCCCGGCCTCTCCAACGTCCAGAGGCAAAGGGTCTCGCGTGCGCGCGCAAGGAGGCAGGAGTTTTACCTCCTACGTAGGAGGGTCAGCTGACTCTCCAGTCAGCTGACCTTCAGAGGTCTCCTGATTGACTGGGGCTCTGGGGCGGTGCTGAGCTGTCCTACAGCTACAAAAGGACTTGCTGGGCAGTAGCAAGTTGTCTGCTGTCGTGAATACATTCTGTGTTAGCGCTCAGACCCTAGTGCAGTGCCCTGGTGTTGATACTAAGGATTTCACACCTTAGCTTAGGAATATTATTGTATATTGATCTGTGTTTTGACTCTGGCTATCCCTGACTATTCTATCTCTTGCTGATCTTGTACCTTTGCCTATCGGATCCTTGTTGCCAAACTCTGCCTGATTACCAATTACTCTTCTGCCTTCCGTTCCTGTACTGCTGCCGTCATTTCTGTTGCTGAACCTTTGCCTGTCTGACCTTTCTCCCTTCAGTGGAACGTCTCCCACTGGAGGGTTATCGCTGAGGTTCGTCTCTCCGAGACGCTTGCCCCAAGCAGACGATTACTGCTAGAGGTCGAGATTCCTCACTTTGCCTGGATAGAGGATCTCGCTCACGGGGTTCCCATTCAGAGGTAGCCACACCTCTGAGGAATTGCCGTGTGGTGGATATTTCCACACTTCCGTGATATTACTGTTTTTATTGTGTTCTTTTGCTGGTGTCCAGAGGTTAGCAATATATCGGATTATCGGTGATACTGCAGATCATCAATAATCGGGTATATATCTGCATTCTTGGTGATACTGCAGATCGCCAATAATCAGATTCTCTCTGCGTGCTGACACCGACCGTTACACTTTTATTTTGGTACAGAATATGCAAAAATGCAATTGCTTTTGATTCAGTTTGTGACTAAAAAGAATACACAAGTGATGGGCCTCAACCCTAAAACTTTCTAAACTCTTTTCTACAACTTATTAGGGTTAAAATTATACCACATATGTCTCTTGTAGTTTTGCTAAGACTTTCCCAAGTTTAATCATAATTTTGAACATTACTTTTTTATGTTGGATTGAGTTTGTCCCTACCCACTTTTTATGTGATGTGCTTCCAAGCTTTAAGACACATCAAAATGTATTCTACAACTCGTCATGGTTAAAATTATACCGCAGGTGCCTCATTTAGTAACAAACTGGTGGTGCAGTCTCCACAAATACACTGGACAAATATATTCATCCAGTTAGGCTTAAGTGGCAGAGTTGTTGGTATTGTTGAGGCGTGTGGTGGCTGCTGGTGGGAGATCTTCAATCAACTTGTTACAGAAGAAGGTCGCAAGATAGAGGATATTGGCATAAGACCTTTTCTGAGGATATTGTCGTGGGAACATTTTTTTTAAAGGTACAGGTAAGTATTTCTGGTTAACTAAGATTAATAAAATATTTTTTTTTCTTTTTATTTTGTTTAACCCTTTGTGGAAATGGGTAAGGGGTACTTTGTACCCCTATACTCATTTCTCCTGGGAGGGGGTGGGCATCTGGGGTCCTCTTCTTAAAGGGGATTACCAGATGCCACCATGAACCCCCCCCAGGGAGTCCTGGGGCACTGGAGGTGGGAAAGAGCCCCAGCCCCATGGATTGGACAAGGGGAAGGCTTGGCCGCCCCTCTCCCCCGGAGACCCCCCCATACCATGGGCCATGTGGGCTGATATAGCTCTGGGTGTGAAGCCCCTGTTGGCCGGGGCTATATCAGCCCACATGGCCCATGGTACTGTCCCAGCCTGCATGGGGACAAGGGGTTAAAGAGGCTCGGGAGGGGGAACCCCAATGCATTTTTTTTAAATTTCCTACACTCAGAAAAAAAATAATTAAAAAATAGGAAAATAATATTTTTCCCACTATCTTTTTAACATATATTGAAAATGTGGTGTTTCTAGGATGTAAGGGGGCTTTGCTATTAACCTCTAAAATCGGCGGGTTTTGTTTCCCTAACGAACTGTCATTTACCGCATTTAAATGTATACTTTTTCCTTTTAAATTTTAAAATTGATTTTCTCAAAAACTATAAGGTCTTTTTGAAAAAAAAAATGTCTCCTTGCTCCAACTTTTCTTATTAACATAACCTAACACTTTGGTGTTTCTGGCATTTAAGGGTGCTTTGCTATTAACCGTTAAAGTTAAAGGGTTTTTAATCATGGATCACAACTCATTATCCGTGATTACATGCAGTTATTCGACTCAAAACTGGATATCAGTTTCTATTTGTGATTGTGAGTCAATTCGAAAGTGGGCGAAGTCGAATTCATGCTCACTCTAATCATGATTGGGGGTATCCGAGCACCCCGTGTACATATTTGTACATATTTTAAGTATTTTAACAAGCTGCATAATACCCCGGTGTTGTCCTTACTCTATTCTCTGACCTCTCCATACAGTTTACTGGCAACACTGACTTGCAGAACTGTTATTTCAGGTCCGAATCTGCTGTAAGGCAGCCACATGTTTCTTTAAGACCCATCACTCAAAATGCCCTCCAATGCCTCAGAGCAGAGTAGCAAGTGATTATCTCACCTGTCCTGCTAACTCATCCCTCACATCTTCTGTTCAATCAGTGATTCCCATAGCTATGTTACCACTTTCTCTATCCAATGGCATGTGTGGTGGATTTGAAAATATTGAATAGAAAGAATAATGCCAGTTTGACATGGTGAGAAAACAGGAGGAGGCCAATGCACACTGTACAGACCAGAAGATAGTATGTACAGGCAGGGTAGGTCAGTAAATGACAACCCAGTCTGCAACTTACTGCTTAGTCTGCATTGTTGGAGCAATGACTGCCTGCCTCTTCATACAAAGATGCACCAGCATCATGGATACTTAATTTTGTTGGTCCACAGGGCACATGGCAACCAAATTCTGGGGGTACCTGGCTACATGAATCTGGGAACATATATTTGCTTGTTTCTGGGGGGAAATGGCTACTTAATTCTGGGAACACAGCCACTTAATTATTAGAGTGTCTAGATACTCAATTCTGTGGGCACATGGCTACCAAGTTCTGGGGGCCCATGACTACTCAGTTTGGGGTAAATGTAACTTTGCCTTCTTAAAAAATATGTTGCTTGCGATAATTCAGCTGTAAGTGAGTAAATGTGGTTTCCCATTCCTCAGTTTTTTCTGTATAATCCAGTTTTGAACCACACAGTCATATTTAGGTGCTACTCTTGGGTGGTGGTGCAATCACCCACAGGGCTGCTACTACCATAATGTGTAAACAAAATTATGTAATGGTTCACACACTCATGTTGAAGTCATCAGCTTCATTCAATCAATAATATTATAATTAATTGTAATTATGATGGTATTGATAGATTAAAACTGATTACTGATTACTAGTGTGAGTGTGTGGTCCATCATTTTGCATACTCAGTTTTGGGGACACCCAACTATTTGATTAAGACACATTGCTACTTTATTTTGGGCCTTCCTAATGAGCATAAATGAGCATATGTCTGCTTAAAACCTGGGAGCACACAGCTGCCTAACTCTGAGAGCATATAGCTATTTTATTATGGAGACACATTGCTACTTGATTCTCAGGGCATACAGCTACCTACTTTTAGCAGCACATGGCTATCTAATTCCAAGGGAACATGTCTACCTAGCTCTGGGGTTGCATGGTTAACTAATTCTGGGTGCAAATGGCAACTTAATTTGTGTGGCTCATGTCTACTTAATAAGGGGAGCATATGGCTTCTGTATATTCGGAAAGCACAATGCTCCAATCGTTATTTTTTTTTTTTCATTTTTTTCCTTATTGATCTGGAATTAATGCCCCATAATGACCAGGAGAAAACAGAATTTTAGATACAAATTTACTAAACCAAATACATTAAATATATCAGTTACATAAGTGTTCAGACTTTTTGCAACAACACTTGAAATTTTGCTCAGGTTCATTTTCTTCTCTTTTTCACTGCTGAGATGTTTCTACACCTTGATTGAAGTTCACCTTAACCACTTCACAACTGACGGGTTTTACCCCTTCAGCATCCGAGCAATTTTCTCCTTTCAGCGCTCCTTACATTCATTCGCCTATAACTTTATCATTACTTATCACAATCAAATGAACTATATCTTGTTTTTTTCGACACCAATTAGGCTTTCTTTAGGTGGGACATTATGCCAAGAATTATTTTATTCTAAATGTGCTTTAACCCTCCTGGCGGTTTATCAAAATCCACCAGGGGGCAGCAAAGTCATTTTTAAAAATTTTTTTTTTCATGTAGTGAGACAAGGTCTCGCTACATGATAGCCGCTGCTCAGTGGAATCCCCCCAGCCCTTCTGATCTCATCCGGCGATCGGAGATCAGGAGATCCCGTTCAAAGAACGGGATCTCCTGGAGGGCTTCCCCCGTCGCCATGGCGATGGGCCGGATGGCGCCACCGACGTCATTGACGTTGTGACGTCAAAGGGGACTCCGATCCACACACAGCACTATTTTCCTCAGTAAGGAGAAGGCACTCAATTGGCTTTCAAACTTGCGTTTATAGAATCATTAGCAGTTACACGACATGTTTCGGGGACATCCCCTTCATCAGGTGTACATACTTCAAATGGTTCACAGTGTTTAAATCCCCAGAGAGATCGCAAATACAGGGATCAGAGGTAAGCACGCTTGTTGTTAATATCTCATCCTATGAACTATCTGCAGATGAATTGTCGGTGCTTAACAAGGGACTAGGTTTTGTGCCAGTCTATCAATTGGAGTATTTTGATTGGGAGATTGATTTTTACAGATTTATAAGGAATTTACAACTGAGAATGTGCTTCAAAGATAATGTGGTTATACAGCAGAAGGAGCAGTTGAGAAATAAGAGTACATGGATGCCTGATATCACCTCTCCTGCGCTGCAGACTTTTAAAAGCTTAGTGATGTCTGAGGTTAAACATACATGGCCCGATTTTGAAAAATACAGGAATAAGAATCTGAGCGCTGGGGAAATTAAAGCCCTTGGGACTTTAAGAGAGAATGATACCATCATAGTTTTAAAAGCGGATAAAGGAGGGGCCACGGTGGTGCAAGATAAAGCTGCATATGTTATGGAGGCCCAAAGACAGTTAAAGACCGAGGGACACTATGAGAGATGTCATTTTGACCCGGTATTTGATATCAAGAGGAAAGTGGAAATTTTGATTGAAGATGCTCTGTTGAATGGCTTGATAACAAAAAATACGGCAGATTTCTTGAGGGTGGTTCACCCAAGGACACCATTAATGTATTTATTGCCGAAGATACACAAGGGGCTACACAATCCCCCTGGACGACCAATTGTGTCTGCTATTGGGTCATTGTTGTATCCTTGGTCTAAATTTGTCGATGTATATTTGCAGGACTTGGTTAAAAATATTCCAGTATGTCTGAAGGACACAACAGATTTATTGCAGCGATTGGAAAATCTTGGCCCATTTCCAGAGGACTTGGTGTTAGCAACACTAGATGTTCAAAGTTTATTCACCTCTATCCCGCATGAGGAGGGGATGGAGGTGATAGAGGAAGC
Source organism: Hyperolius riggenbachi (assembly GCF_040937935.1). Taxonomy (NCBI): domain Eukaryota; kingdom Metazoa; phylum Chordata; class Amphibia; order Anura; family Hyperoliidae; genus Hyperolius; species Hyperolius riggenbachi. The sequence goes on along the minus strand of NC_090650.1, from coordinate 210,706,176 downwards.
GCTACTTGAAACTTCTATGAATCACCATTTGATATATTTTGTCCTTGATTGTTTGGAGCTGGTCTTAAGGAACAATTATTTTAAATTTGCAGATGAGTTTTATATACAGAAACAGGGTACGAGCATGGGATCCCCTGTAGCTCCATCATTCGCAAATCTATTCATGCATAGTTTGGAGAAACGTATGTTTGTTAGGAATGTAAAATATGCTAAATTCATCCAATGTTACCTGAGATTTGTCGATGACATATTGATCGTGTGGAAAGGGCCTGTGGAGACACTGATGGAGATGGTTGATGAGGCAAACATAGCACATCCCACGATAAAATTTACCCTTGAGTACTCTACTGAATTGATCCATTACCTGGATGTTGCGATTTCGGTTTCCCCAGATGGGTTATGTACAGATTTGTACACGAAACCGACTGATCGCAACAACCTGTTGAGAACAGATAGTTTTCATAATAAGGCAGTGGTCAGGGGTATTCCGAAAGGACAGTATCTAAGGGCAAGGAGGATTGCTTCCACTGAGCAGGGATACAAAAAAGCCGCAGAGAGGATTACACTTAAATTTAAAGAGAAGGGGTACCAGATCCAGGATTTGGAGAAAGTGGAGAAAGAGGTGGCTCAAAAATCCAGAGAATCCTTGCTCAGTGGGAGTGGTGTGAAGAGAGGCACTCAGGTTAACCAGATTCCATTTGTGCAGACTTACTGCAAGCAATCAGGCATGGTTAAAGGGGTAGTGATGAAGTACTGGTCGGTGCTACAACACGACCCCGTGTTTGGTGAATTATTCAGAGAGCCACCTCTGTTCTCCTATCGGAGAGGTAAAACTATCAGGGATAGAGTGAGTAAGGTAGATTTGTCAACTAAAACTAGAGAGATCAGAGATTTGACGAGAAAAAGAGGGACCTATCCATGTATGGAATGCAATTGTTGTGATTCAATAATCAAAGGTGCTTATGTGGAACATCCCCACTCTGGGAATAAAATTGAGATAAGGTCAATGTATAGCTGTAAAAGTGAATTTGTAGTGTATGCCCTAAAGTGCCCCTGTGGGATGATGTACGTGGGTGAAACCACCAGACCTGTTAAACTAAGGATACAGGAACATAGGGGTTATATTCGGGGTTTTAAACCAGGGGTGAAGGCTTGCGATACTCCAGTGGCTAGACATTTTTTTGATCGTGGACATAGGGTGTCGCAACTTCGCTGGTTGGTGTTGGATCATGTTCCACCTCTTCATAGAGGAGGAGATAGAGAAAAGATCTTATTACAAAAGGAGGCAAGGTGGATGCGCAGATTGGATACAATCTCCCCTAAGGGGATGAATGAAATGTTTAGCCTTAAATGTTTCCTATAAGGAATAGAACTGATGTATATGCTATTTTCTCCCCCTTTCCCCCAGATCCTGATGGGTGATTGTTCCATCGGACACTCTGGGGATATCGGATGGAGGGTGGTAAGAAAAGGAAAATGAGATCAATGGACACTGTTTATTATAATGTGGTTGCATTTATTATTGAGGTAGTTACCTATGGAATTTAGTGTACGTGATATGTAGTCAGGTTCAATGGGTAGACATTTTTGTAGTGCCCTGTATTTCCCTGAAAGGGGATTTGTAAATTGGATTGTCACTTAAGAGTTAATGATCAGTTGAGTTGGTCAGCTGACTAAATGAAGAGGTGGGGTTTTGAAGGGTGTGGTTATTGGGGATCTATTTAAACACTGTGAACCATTTGAAGTATGTACACCTGATGAAGGGGATGTCCCCGAAACATGTCGTGTAACTGCTAATGATTCTATAAACGCAAGTTTGAAAGCCAATTGAGTGCCTTCTCCTTACTGAGGAAAATTGTGCTGTGTGTGGAGTGGTGACCCACGGGAGAATTGAGCACCGGCAACCAGGCCTAAACCAGACCTGTGAAGGAGGTTACCCAGGGGAAGAGACTTTCCACCCCACAGCGCTGCCTGGTACTGATTGGCCAGGCAGCGCACGGGGTCTGGGGGGGCGGCTGCGGCGCGATGAATAGCGGTGGATCGGTGGGTGGCGGCGGTGATCGCATTGCACACGCAGCTAGCAAAGTGCTAGCTGCGTGTAGCAAAAAAAAAAATTATGCAAATCGGCCCAGCGGGGCCTGAGTGTTGCCTTCCGGCGGCATAGCCCGTGCTTACCACCAGGGAGGTTAATGTGAAAATAGGAAAACATTTGGAAAAAAAATCATTATTTTTCAGTTTTTGGCCATTATAGTTTTTAAATAATGCATGCTACTGTAGTTAAAATCCATGTAACATATTTGCCTATTTGTCCCGATTATTACACCATTTAAATTATGTCCCTATCACGTTTGGCGCCAATAATTTATTTGGAAATAAAGGGGCATTTTTTCAGTTTTGCGTCCATCCCTAATTACAAGCCCATAATTAATAAAGTAACAGTGTTATACCCTTTTGATATAAATATTTAAAGAGTTCAGTCCCTAAGGTAACTATTTATGTTTGTTTGTTTTTTTAATTGTAATTTTTTTATTATTATTACAAAAAAAAAAAATGGTAACAATAGGGGAGTGTGGGAGTTAATGGGTTAATTTATAATGTAAACTAATGTATTTGTATAAAAAAAATGTTTTTTTTCACAATGATCGTGCTGCTTCTCATAGAAGCAGCCGATCATTGCTGGGGGGCAGAGATCAACGAACGGAAATGGTTTGTCCCGTTCATTGATCTCCGGGCGAGCGGGCGGCGGTGTGCACGATCGCGGAAGCGCACGCACGTGTGAGCGGGAGCGCGGACAGCGGCGGCAGTGCGGGGGGGGGGTTTGCAGACAGGGAACTGAAGTCCAAAGGAGCGTAGATATACTGTACCCGGGTGGCAAAAGTGGTTAATTAGACATGATTTGAAAAATTCACACATCTCTCTATAGAATTGCTAACAGCTGACAATGCATATCAGAACAAAATAAGGCCAACAGCACTTCCTGAAGAGCTCAAGGTCCCTCCTATGTTATGAACAATATGAGCTGATATGGTTCAGTATGGAGGATTTTCATGCTGTACAACTCAGCCATTTTGGTTAACCAGCTGCCATTGGGTAGCAAGGTTAAAAAAAAGGCTTGGGGGTGGGGCTGTGCCATTTTTTTTTATTTACTAAAAGAAAAAAAAGCACCATTCTGAGATGAGGTCATACATTTCTCATTCTTCCCTCATTGGGCATGATCTAATTCACAGTTTTCTCCTTTAACCTAGGATTGAACTTCATCCCAGTTAGTAGCTGATATCCCCTTTCCCAAAAGATCTCTTTACCTTTTTCTCAAAAATATGATCGGGGATCTGTGTAGCTGATATTGTGGTGAAACTCCTCCCACAGTGTGATGTCATGGCCATGGTCATGACAGTGAATCTCGTCGCATTGTGGGAAATAACATATGTTTCAAACTACCAAGCAAGCAATATCTCCTTCTGCAATGATGACCAGACAGGAATGAAGATGTCGCCAGGGATCAGGGGCAGGAAGTTTTTACAATGGCCAACCACTGACTAAATAATTTACAAATTAATATTATAAAAAAAAGCGATTTTATTCATTACATTATTTCACTGTAATGCCTCTGGAATGATGGTAGGTTTGCTAATGCTGTAAGGCCATCTAGCTCTCTCTCTCCAAAGTGGCAGGATTAGCTACATTAAATTCCAGCTTCATTCTTCTGCTTACATTTCTACCAAAATTCTTGTTGTCATTTATAGGGACTTATAGGTGAAAAATCCCAGGCAACCATAGAAAAGTAGTGCGTTCAATATCTTAGCATAAGCCACATAAATTTAAACTACAACATAATAAGTTAACTTAAAGAAAGAGAGACCATTATATCAATAAAATAATAGTTGTAACAAATATACATTTTGTCCCTAGTAGAAGTATATTTTATCCCTTTGATAATGTTACTTCAATATAAAATTACATATTAATACAAAAGTAACCTAAGATAGGCGTTATACTAGAAGGCAACATCTCACAAGGGAGTATTATCCTTGTTAAAACTCAGATTTCTGTATCATGCCCCTTACAAAGGCAAAATAGGTGAAGAATCTACACTGACCTGTGATCATCATTTATTCAGTGCTGTAGTCCAAAGTGTCCTCAATTGGTCTCTGGAGCGACTCTGTCACTCAGGGCAGGTGGGGAGTCTTGACTCAAAAACAGGAATTTTATTAGCAGATACGGTAATACAACTCTGCCAGTACAATAACATTCCAATCCTTGACTGGCTTGCCCTCTACAGCAGTCATAGAAGAGTTAGGCTCTAAAGACTTTGTTAAATGATGAATTTTGCAAGTCTTTGCTCGTATTAGAAATGCTGGGACAGGAAAGAGGATTTGATAAACGTCCTTGTCTTTTAATCTCACATAACTGTTGAGCTGTACATGGGGCAATTTTGGATCTGTTCACATAAAATGTAAAGTATTTCTAGTGAAGTCTCAAGGATTGCTAAATACACCAATGTTGAATTTGACTATCAGGTTTTAAGATCTTTTGAATTTTAAGTTATAAATGTCCGCTTCTTCCTCTTAACCTCCCCGACGTTCTATTAAGATTGCCAGGGCGGCTGCGGGAGGGTTTTTTTATAAAAAAAAATCTATTTCATGCAGCCAACTTTCAGTTGGCTGCATGAAAGCCCACTAGAGGGCGCTCCTGCCGCATATTTCTGATCGCCTCCGGCGATCAGAAGTAACAAGAAGGGCCGCGATGAGCGGCCCTCCTTGTTTTGCTTTTCTTGTTGCCATGGCGACGAGCAGAGTGATGTCATGGACGTCTGCCGACGTCCTGACGTCAGCCACCTCCGATCCAGCCCTTAGCGCTGGCCGGAACTGATTGGTCCGGCTGCGCAGGGCTCAGGCGGCTGGGGGGACCATCTTTCGCCGCTGCTCGTGGCACATCGCCGCAGGGCGGCGGCGATCAGGTAGCACACGTGGCTGGCAAAGTGCCGGCTGCGTGTGCTGCTTTTTATTTTGCGAAAATCGGCCCAGCAGGGCCTGAGCGGCACCCTCCAGTGGGGAGCTGAGCTCGTCCATACCGCTCAGGAGGTTAATCTGACTAGAGGCCGTTTACACTAAACCAGTTTGGACTGTAGACTGTTTATCACTACTATAATTAGAAGCCAGCTACCCTACCTGTGGAGAGATATTGGGGTGCTGATGATGTTAGGAATAAAGGAATATATTCTTTCATTTTTCTGCCTGTGTTCCGTGTAAGTCTGCCAGAAGGGAGCTGTTACCTTGAGTTGCTTGGGGCCAGGAAATGGGTGATTGTCTTGACCATGAGGTGCTTTGAGTCTGTATGCAGTTCCTCTGAGAGTGCTAATGGGATTATCTGCCTGGCTGTTTGAACTCAGGAGATGGCCCATTGTCTCAATACACTAAGCCAGAGGACCAGTGTCTGGAGACTAACACAGGAACCTCTGAAATGTACATGACAGGCTATTAGAAATGGGTGAAGTCCTTTTGATACCATTTTTTACCTGTGGAAATTGAATATCTCTGGAAGCAGGGGGCTGGGACATTAGCATACAGTTCCTCTGGACAGCCAGAAAACAGGTAATTAGGAAACACTTAATCAGACAGTTGCTTTGAAGCAGATCACACAGGACATCCTGCTGCAATGTGAAAGCCTTAATCAATTGTCACCTGTAACCTGGGGAGATGGGAGGTTAACAAAGTCTTTTGTTGTATAGGACACTGTTCACATGTGGATGTCAGATCTCTGGGAAATCAAATTATGTCTGAGGATGTTATTAAATCTAGCTTCCCCCCGTCCACACAGGCTTACAGCCTCCAGGCGTATTTCATAGTATAAAACCGCAGCTAGGATAGCCACAACTTGTAGTTCTTGGAGGTAGCTCACACGGCTAGAACTAACCTGGTCCCTGACCAGAAGTGCGTACCGCCCGCAACAACACCAGATCGATACGCTGGTACGTTTATTTCCCGTTTATTTTGGTAAGCAAAATCGCTTTGTGTGTTATCTTTGTACATTTTATCTTGTAACTATTTTTACTTTGTTTTTTTGTAATCTTTTTGTATATATTCAGTTCTGCACTGTTTTATGTTTTTTCTGAAATATTAAATTATTATTTAATAAGTTTGACTTCTGCCGTACTAAACTAACACTCATAGCCTAGAAGAGACTGAAGTGTAACCGTGTATAAGTTCATGCCTAATTGTACGCTTGAGCAACACTACCGTAGGAAATTGTAATTGCATTGTGTGTGGGGGCGTTTGTCATACGTTGGCCTAAGCGCGCAGCTGACCCAACGTACGAACAACGCCAGTGCGAGTAGCTAACAGTATCGTTCGGAACGACTGTTAGTGGGTCTTTGCTTCACGACAGTGTAAGATTGCAACTGTGTGTGTGTGTGGGTGCGTGGCGTTCCCGTATTTGGCCTAAGCGCAAAGCTGACCCACATACGAAAACGCGGAGTGCGCGCTGAGGACTCGACAGCAGAGTGGAAGTGTCTAGCAACGCTAGTGGTGGCAGTGAGAGGTGTTTTGAGGGGTTCCAGCCTTGTTTGTAGCTTAAATAAGGCTGTTCCCCGCTTAATCTGGTCAAACCCGCAGTCGAGAACCGTATACGCAGGCGTGCCGCGGGCCGGTTCTTGACATAATTGGCTGGCAGTGGTGGGATCGTTTAGTACATTAGTACGCAGTTTAGCTCGCTATTCTGAGTACTAAAGGCTGGAAGCTTGCTAGAAGCAACTAGCCTACAGAAGTCTACTCAGTGCAGAATATATATACTTTTTTTTTGTTCAAAGATACACACTTGGTGTTTGCTTTCCCTCCCCCCCTTTTTTTTTTTCTTTTTATTTTGTGCAACACGATGGCTCAGAAAGCATCCAGCTATGCAAGGCAAAACAAAGAGATACTACTCAACCTGTGTGAGCACAAAGGCATCGAGACGGTGAGCGGCCAGACTAAGGAGCAGTTAGTTCGTGCGCTCGAGGAGCATGATGAGGCAGAACGAGCCCGTGCTTCAACGTCAGCAGATGCAGCTCACGACACGCCAGAGGAGGAATCGCTCCCGCCACAGGATGCGAGTGGAGACGATGTCCTGGATGATCCACCTAACACGGAGATGACATCTCTGGAAGCCGACCTACAGCTACTAGGTTCGGCTGAGCCCGAACTGCGCCTAAAGCTGATTCTGGAACATCGGCAAGCAGAGAGGGAACAAGCTGCCCAGCGACTCCAGGCCGAGAGGGACAGACTCCGGGCAGAGGAGGGAAGAGCTGAACGGCAACACCAGCTGGAGCTGGCTAAACTTCAGCAGCAGAACCGGTCTGCTGGACCCGCAGAACGCGAAGGTGAGCGAGTCCACAGAATCCCCCTGGATAAGTTCCCCGCTATGGACAAGGACTCTGACATAGACACTTTCCTACAGGGGTTTGAAAGGACTTGTCGGCAGTATGGGGTGCCCCGTGAGCAGTGGGCAAGATACCTCACCCCAGGGCTGAGAGGCAAGGCCCTGGAGGCGTTTGTGAGTCTCCCCCAGGAGGAAGAAACAGACTTTGAGGCAATTAAGAAAGCCATCATTGCACGATACCACCTCACGCCAGAGGTGTATCGAAAACGTTTCAGGACAGTGCAGCGAGGTCCTAATGACAGTTACCTGGATCACGCGTGCAACCTGCGCACTGCCTTCCAGCAGTGGCTAAAAGGACTGTCAGTTGAAACCTTGGATGCCCTGAAGGAGCTGATGATAAAAGACCAGTTCCTACACACCTGTCCTGTTGAGGTCCGGCTGTTTGTGCTGGATCGAGAACCAAAGACAGTGGATGAGGCTGCGGAAATGGCCGATGCCTACACCGCCCATAGAGCACCTGAGTCCCGGAGGACTACTACACCCAGCTGGAGAGGAGAACAGATGGCTAAACCGGTTTCACCCAGCACCCAGAGGAGGCAAGCACCGCTGTCTCCTGGATTCAAGCAACCTGACACTCGGAAATGCTTTGTATGTGACAGGGTGGGTCATATCCGCACGACTTGCCCAGAGAGGAAGAGGGAGGCCCCAAAATCCAGTGAGGCCTCAAACCCCAGTGAAGTCCCAACGGCTTTGTGTGCTACCAGGAATGCTACTGGCTATGCAGAGAATCTGCAGCTTGTCACGGTTGGGGGTACAGTTGCCACTGGGCTGAGAGACACTGGAGCAGAAGTGACTCTCATACATCCCCAGCTTGTGAACCCGGAGCAGTACATACCTGGGAAAATGATTGCTGTCAGAGGAATTGGGGGTGTCACCCCAGCCATACCCACCGCCTTGGTCCACCTGAATTGGGGGGCCGGCAGCGGACTGAAAGAAGTTGGGGTAACTGACAAAATCCCCACCAACGTTTTGCTGGGTACTGACCTGGGACAGTTAGTGGCCCGGTATGAGCCTACTCCAAACCCTGTGGAGCCTGCATCCCCAGCAGAAGTTCTGGACTCTTGCAAGGTACTGTTTGATAATGCTGTGCAAGTGGGGAGTGCTGGAGAGGCCCCAGGGGCTATGGACTGTGTACTAGGAGCCAGCCCTAGTGAGTCTCCAGTGCCTAGGCCTGGAGTGGGACCTGTTGACACAGAGAATGCAGAAACTGATGATGTCATTTATGACGCACGGACTATCGAGGCGATCGATGCAGGAACTGTTGATGATAATTGTGAAGTGCTGAGTAGCAATGTGTGTAATGATACAGATAATGTGGAGGTTTTATGTGATGTCCCAAATGACAATATATGTAGGGATGATAATGCTGATGGCATATGTGTTGTGCTACATAATGCTGTGTGTCATGTGGACACTCCGTCAGCTGCCGGAGTAACCAGCGGCGCTCGCTGGGCTGCAGCAGATGGACTGTCCACTGAAGGGGCAGACGGCACCAGGCCAGATCTTTCCCCTTCAGATGGTTTTAAGACAAAATGTGACGTGATTTATGATGTGTGTAAGGTGGGCACTCCCTCAGCTGCAGTGGTAACCCGCAGTGCTAGCGGGTCTACAGCAGAGGGACTGTCCACCGAAGTGGCAAATGTTGCTGGGTCAGCCACATCCAATTCGGAACCTGGCCCGGATGGCCCAGGAGCCTCTCCGTCTGCAGCCTTCCTAGAATGTGTGACAGGCAGCACTGAGCTCTCTGGGGCTGTTCGATTTGACAGCAGCCTGGAAGAGCTCAGGGGGCTAGCCAGCAGGTCACCAGCTGGGAGGGGCAGGTTGAGAGGGTTCTGGGAAGTTATTCCCTCGGAGCTGTCCGAAGTGGAGGAGGCAGATCGGCAGATACTCGTTCCCCAAAGGGACCGAGAGATAGCTCCTGCCACTATAGAGAGAGTGCGTGTAGCGACGGTTGGAACCCTTCCCCAGTTGCAGCACAGTCTCTATGGTTGCGAATTCACGGTCGCCACTGACCCACATTCCCCTGGTTGGTTACGTCAGGTTGCCAAGGGCAACGACACATTGCAGCAACCTGACCTAGCTTTCCAGTCGTGTAGCTTGGAGCTAACTGACAGGTGGGGAACCCTCCTGAGGATGCTAAAGGGTTTCCCCACCCGGCCAGGCCGTCAATGTAGGCTTTGGCAGGATGATGCGTTAGATTCACCTGCCAGCGCCATCTGGAAGGGGAGCAATCATGGGAATGCGGACGGGCTGTCCCGTCAAGCAGAACCAACAGTGTAGGTGCTGGCAGGATGATCTGGGAAGATCGTCTGCCTTGCACCAAGTTAACGGCGGAGGTGTGGAGAGATATTGGGGTGCTGATGATGTTAGGAATAAAGGAATATATTCTTTCATTTTTCTGCCTGTGTTCCGTGTAAGTCTGCCAGAAGGGAGCTGTTACCTTGAGTTGCTTGGGGCCAGGAAATGGGTGATTGTCTTGACCATGAGGTGCTTTGAGTCTGTATGCAGTTCCTCTGAGAGTGCTAATGGGATTATCTGCCTGGCTGTTTGAACTCAGGAGATGGCCCATTGTCTCAATACACTAAGCCAGAGGACCAGTGTCTGGAGACTAACACAGGAACCTCTGAAATGTACATGACAGGCTATTAGAAATGGGTGAAGTCCTTTTGATACCATTTTTTACCTGTGGAAATTGAATATCTCTGGAAGCAGGGGGCTGGGACATTAGCATACAGTTCCTCTGGACAGCCAGAAAACAGGTAATTAGGAAACACTTAATCAGACAGTTGCTTTGAAGCAGATCACACAGGACATCCTGCTGCAATGTGAAAGCCTTAATCAATTGTCACCTGTAACCTGGGGAGATGGGAGGTTAACAAAGTCTTTTGTTGTATAGGACACTGTTCACATGTGGATGTCAGATCTCTGGGAAATCAAATTATGTCTGAGGATGTTATTAAATCTAGCTTCCCCCCGTCCACACAGGCTTACAGCCTCCAGGCGTATTTCATAGTATAAAACCGCAGCTAGGATAGCCACAACTTGTAGTTCTTGGAGGTAGCTCACACGGCTAGAACTAACCTGGTCCCTGACCAGAAGTGCGTACCGCCCGCAACAACACCAGATCGATACGCTGGTACGTTTATTTCCCGTTTATTTTGGTAAGCAAAATCGCTTTGTGTGTTATCTTTGTACATTTTATCTTGTAACTATTTTTACTTTGTTTTTTTGTAATCTTTTTGTATATATTCAGTTCTGCACTGTTTTATGTTTTTTCTGAAATATTAAATTATTATTTAATAAGTTTGACTTCTGCCGTACTAAACTAACACTCATAGCCTAGAAGAGACTGAAGTGTAACCGTGTATAAGTTCATGCCTAATTGTACGCTTGAGCAACACTACCGTAGGAAATTGTAATTGCATTGTGTGTGGGGGCGTTTGTCATACGTTGGCCTAAGCGCGCAGCTGACCCAACGTACGAACAACGCCAGTGCGAGTAGCTAACAGTATCGTTCGGAACGACTGTTAGTGGGTCTTTGCTTCACGACAGTGTAAGATTGCAACTGTGTGTGTGTGTGGGTGCGTGGCGTTCCCGTATTTGGCCTAAGCGCAAAGCTGACCCACATACGAAAACGCGGAGTGCGCGCTGAGGACTCGACAGCAGAGTGGAAGTGTCTAGCAACGCTAGTGGTGGCAGTGAGAGGTGTTTTGAGGGGTTCCAGCCTTGTTTGTAGCTTAAATAAGGCTGTTCCCCGCTTAATCTGGTCAAACCCGCAGTCGGGAACCGTATACGCAGGCGTGCCGCGGGCCGGTTCTTGACACTACCAATATGTTTTTAGGATATGGCAAGAAACATACTGTACATCCACTCCCTCTCTACAAATCTTTCTCTACAAATCTTCCTATTTCAATTAAAGGTGTCCTCTAATGATACAATCTTTTTAATCCAATCTTAACATTTATATGTAATATGAGGGACTACCTAAATACTTGTTCACAGTATAATCCCTTAGTTTACCCTTCTACTACATAGATTTGGTAAGATTGATCATTACTAGGCACCGTAAGATTCAACCTTAATGTACAAAGATCTCTACAATATCATAATTTCTCTCCGTAGTTTCTTTACCAATTTCTAGATACCATCCCAATTACAGCACCCAATGTGAACATTCTCCTCATGTCATAATTCTGAAGAGCCTCTTCATTTCTATATAAGTTTCCTTTCAAATGATAGTCTTTACTCATTAACCATTGAAAACCTTTTAGGTTCACCATTAAAGCTTATCTACACTTTTTATCCCCTTTCTTTTCCACCACTCCCGCCAAACCTCATCGCCCATGTTTACTCACCGGAACTCCCAAATTTCAATTGATGATAGGGGTCTTTGATCTTCAAGAGGCCGACCATCATGTGCCACTTATTCCATCATGTGCCACTTAATGTGGCAATAATATTATATAATATCAGAATAAAACAGTAAGCTAGAGAAACAAATTACCATAAAATGGTCCTAATCTTCTGTTTAAAATAATGTTTCAGCATTCTGCAATTGTAAAAAAAAAGTACCAAAAAGTATGTGAAAATTACTGTCAAAATTATTCTGAGTATTTTTTTGCTTGCTGACTGGTGGCTTAAAAGATATTTTATTTATTAGATAATAAATTATCACCTAGAAGAAAACTTGGAGAAAAAAGTGAATGGGATCAGGCCCAATACCTTTTAATTTTCAAGATTAAATTCCCAAAAGTTCAGAATTTTTCACCGTTCACTTAAAATATATTTTGAATCTTCAGTTAGAAGGTTAGTTAAGCTGGCTTTATGGACATGTTTGGTTTTTGTGTGTCATTCATTGCTCTGGGTATAGGTTGGTTCTAGGATATGTATTGATTCAGATATTAAAGATAGCATAAATCCTACATAGCAGGCGCCAGGGCTCAATGTCATGCTCATAAATCACCAACTGAAACATATATCAAACTTTTATTTGCTATTATAAGTAATATTACATTATCAAAAAACATATAACCAATTCAACCTCACACAAGCCAGAGCACCTGCCTGCAGGCAATTATTTACATTATCACAATTTGCATAGCCTTTTTTCAGTACTATCTTATGTATGTAACAAAAAATCAGTCAATACTTAGGAAACAGACCAGGTCAATGGCCTCAATTCACTAAGATTATGCTGGAGATAATAAGGCAAGAGAAAACTTACCTCCACACAGTGAGAGAGTAATCTTATCTCTCCATTCCTTACGTTACCGCCTCTGTAGTTAAGTTACCTTCTCTGTAGTTAAGTTACCTCCTCTGTAGTTATTTTCACACACAGTTAATTAACAGCCTGTCTTTAACTTTAGAATTCTGGAGTTATTTTAAGAGTGAAGAGTTAACTTAAAGACAGAAGAGTTAACTTTAGGTTTGCCTGAGGTAAAATGTTTCTTGAATAGTACATGCCTCGTCATCACCATGGTGATAACTCTAGAAATGTTATTAAAGACAGGAGATAAGCTTAGTGAATTGAGGCCAATGTCTGTGTTTAACTCTTTTGGTCCTATTGTATTCAATGAGTGGATACATTTAGTTTCCTGCTATGAGACCCTTCAACCTCCTCTCCAGGGTTTGCAGACTTTCTCCATCCCACAAAATAACAACACTGAGGGGTTGCATGTAAATACCATTGGAGATGTTACATATATGCTCTCCTGTCCTTTGTTTCAACAGCATGGTGTTCCTTCCCCATATATTGTAGCCAACAAGGGCACCAGATAACATATACTATAAACCTGTTATTGCAGGTAATAAATTGGCAGATCTTTAAAACCACTTTACAACTTGCATACAGTGTATCCACATCATGAGTTTCACCTATTTAAAATCTAGAGATGTGAATATTAGTAAGTGTATGTCAATAAGCACAGTGCACGTGACATCATCAACACAGGACCCTATCCAGCGGTACTCGGTACTGCATGGAGGGGACCACAATAGCCACTGGAACCATGACAGGTGAGACATACTGACAGAGTATTGATCCCCTGCCCCTGATCTTTGCATGGGGGGGGGGTCCTAAGGCAAGCCTCCTGTCTGCCTTAAAGGGGGATGACAACTAAGAGACACATCTGACTGTCTATGGGTGCTAATAAAGGGGCACATCTGGCTATCTATGAGGGGGAATTAATAAAGGGGCACATCTGGCTATACTGAGGGGAATGGTTGCTAATAAAGTGGTACGTCTGGCTATCTATAGGGAGGCTAATAAAAGGGCACATCTAGCTAGCTATATGGGGGGGGGGTAAAGGGGGTGCATATGGCTATATATATGGGGGCTAATAAAGGGGCACATCTAGCTAGCTATATGGGGGGGATAAAGGGGTGCAAATGGCTACATATATGGGGGCTAATAAAGGGGCACTTCTGGCTATCTATACAGATATTTTAATCTGTCTAATTTAGACGCTACTGTGGTTTAATGCTTGGTGAATTGGACTTTAATTATATCTTTGCTTCATATATGAGCACAGTATCTGGGTGCTAATTGTTATCTATACAGAAGCTAATAAAGGGGCACTTCTAGCTATCTATACAGAAGCTAATAAAAGGGCACATCTGGCTATCTGTATTGGGGTGGGGGATGTAGGATGGTAATAAATTGGGACATCTGGCTATACAGGGAGGGCTAATAAAGGGGCACATTTGGCTATATGGGGAGGGCTAAAAAAAGGGGTACATCTGGCTGTCAATGCTGGGGGCTAATGCTGGGGCACTTTTGACTTTCTTTACTGGGAGGGGGTAAAATACTGGGGAACATCTGGCTATCCGTACTGGGTAGCTAATACTGGGGCACAACTCGGGGTTGGGGGCTACTACTGTATGAAAACGTACACACAGTAGCAAAAATCCACTTTTATTTGTGGTGCTGTTTATTTTCAAACTGTAATTGGTGAAAACATAATAGTTATCTTTCCATTTTTTTCTTCTTTCTCTTTAACCACTTCGTCCACAGGTCAGTAGATATACGTCCTCTGGGACTTCATCTAAGCCACAGGTCAGTAGATATACGTCTTGTAGCAGAAGCAGTGCTGTGCAGGATTGGGCTTGCTCCTGTGCATATTTCTGGCACTATCTGATGCAGGACTAATTGGTGAATGGGAATATAAGTTTCCTAAGTTAATGAGATTGATTTTTACTATAAAGGTACTTTATTTTCTCATTTCATAGTGAAAAACACACTTTGTAGCACTATTTCAGAATCAAATATCTTCACCATAAATTGTGACCAGAACATAATCGAAGTTTTGTGATAAGCAGTAAGAATAGCCAAACAAAATTTGTGTTTTTTATCGACAGTAGCACTTTTTATTTTTAAATTGGAATTGGTAAAACTGAGAAATACATGTTTTTTCTATTTTTTTCTTTGTTTTCCCATTAAAATTCCTAGAAAACAAAATTGTTTGAGGGAAAAAATGGCATACAATTAAAGCCTAGTTTGTCTTGAAAAAAACAATATATATTTCATTTCTGTGTCATAAGTAGGGATAAAGTTATTTCTGATTAAATAGGGACATAGCTAAACTGTCAAAAATGCTCTGGTCAATAAGTTGAAAACAACGTCTGGATGCGAAGTGGTTAAAATGCATAGGAAATAAAATAATTGCTGAGGAAAAGAAGCATCCAAAGAAAGTCCAGTCTGTACCCCCCCCCCCCCCAAAAAAAAAACAATGTATATATCACTAAGGCGTCATGAGTAGTACAAAAGTTATTGCTGATTGAATTGGAGCATAGCTAAAACATAAAAAAGGGCTCTAGTAGTTAAAGTGGTATAAAAACCTGACATAATATTCAATAAAAAGATGTTTTCCTACTTTTTATATGCCATACGGATATCATATTGGCTTTTGTGCATAAGTATTATTATTCATTTAGAAATTACAAGTTCCCAAAGTACATTTTTTTTTTTGCTCTGAGAGCTGACTTTGCATTTTATACATAACTGGTTTTATTAATCTTGTATTGAAGGCAGAAATGCTTTGAGTTTCTGTCTGTGTTCAGGAGAGTCTGCACAGTCAGAGAATGTGTCACATTCCTCACTTGATACAATTAAGTAAACACAAGATAACAGATCTCCAGTTTGGATGGGTCCAGCTTTCTCTGCACTGAGCTTGTAACTCCTGTGTTTAACTAATTGAATGCTGTTCTTGTAAAAAAAATGGTGGCAGTATATAATATGCTGTAAATAATATTTTAGAGCAAAGAAGAATTGCTGGGTTTCATTCTGCTTTAAGGGGAAAACACGCTGGGGTAAGAAGTGGTTAAAGTTCTCCCTTTATCAAACCCCATTACCTTCCCCAGCCTAACTGCTGCAGTTTCCCTGCATCCCTTGCAGCCCCTGCATGGAAACAAATCTGGGATGCTGACAACCAACACATTTTGGGGGCATCCTCTCCGGTTCAAAACAGCTGTGTGCAAAGATGTTTTTAAGTTTAAGGACCCACCTATGGATACATTTCGAGCGCTTTGAGTCCAACAGGAGAAAAGCGCTATACAAATGTTCGGATCGGATTATTTCTGGACTTTTGGTAACAACCTTCTTGGTTCACTATCCGACAACAAAATATCCCAGTGTTTATAAACAATATTCTGAAGTGATTTGTATTGAGTGCTATATTCAGTGACAAATGCCAAATAAAAAGGGAAACAGTAAATTCGGGCGCCTGAGGCTAGTGGACAAATCGGGCGCCGCCATTCACTCCTATAATAAATATCGTTTAATGGGCGCCCGATAGAAAAAAAGGGCGCCGGAGAAAAATAACGTTTTAAAAGCGGCGCCCGGAGACTTAATGTTTTATTACTGCTTCTCATGATTACACATTATTTAATGATTTATACATTTTTAAATATTATTTTTAAACGAAAAACAGTACAATATTTTTTTTAAAACATTATTTTTAAACGAAAAACAGTACATTTTTTTTTCTTTTTTTTTTTTTTACATTATTTTTAAACGAAAAAACCAACAGGGGGGTCTTAGGTTTAGGCACCAACAGGGGGGTCTTAGGTTTAGGCACCAACAGGGGGGTCTTAGGTTTAGGCACCAACAGGGGGTCTTAGGTTTAGGCACCAACAGGGGGGTCTTAGGTTTAGGCACCAACAGGGGGGTCTTAGGTTTAGGCACTAACAGGGGGGTCTTAGGTTTAGGCACCAACAGGGGGGTCTTAGGTTTAGGCACTAACAGGGGGGTCTAGGGGTTAGGGGTAGGTACAGGGAGGGTTACTTAGGCACCAACAGGGGGGGTCTTAGGTTTAGGCATCAACAGGGGGGTCTAGGGGTTAGGGGTAGGTACAGGGAGGGTTACTTAGTAATTTTTTTTTAACGTTATTATACGTTTCACTATTTAAACGAAAGATTAACGTTTTTACAATTGCCGATTTAATGCACAATATTTAATGATTTATAACTTTAAAAAACATTAATTTTAAACGAAATACAGTACAATACATTTTTAAACGTTATCCATGCTTATCGTTAAAAACCCGGCGCCCTTTTTTCCCAGCGCCCCTTTTTAACGTACGCAATAAAAAGTGCTTCTACAATAACCCCAGTGCCTATCTTTATTAACCAATTCCTTCCTATCTCCTATCTGAGGTCACAATGTTTGGTAATGGGAGAACTTTAAAGATTTGTCAATTTATCACCTGCATTGCTAAGTTTATTGTGTATGTTATCAGGTGCCCTAGTGAGCTACAATAAGTGGAGAGGACCACCAGGCCATTGAAGGAAAGGATAGGAGAGCATATATGAAACATCTCCAATGGCCTGGTGGGACACTCACTGTCTGCCCATTTTAAAAAGGTGCATACTGTACATGCCAACCTTAGGTGTTGTCATTAGAGTTGTCCCGAACGGTTAAGCCGCGAACATATTCGCGTAAACATCGGCGGTTCACGTTGAAACGCAAACTTTATGGCGAGTTCGACCCGCTCCTATACTACATCATTGGGCTAAACTTTGACCCTCTACATCACAGTCAGCAGACACATGACAGCCAATCAGACTGCACACCCTCCTGGAGCCCCCCCCCCCCTTATATAAGGCAGCTACGTCGACCTTTATCTCACTCGGTGTTGCTGCAGAAGTGAGAGAAGGGAGGGGAGAGAGTTGCTGCAGAGATTAGGGAAAGCTTAGTTAGGCTCTTGTAGCTTGCTCCTAGCTGATATTTGTTGTTGAAAAGCACCACAAAAATAGCTCTTTTCAGAGCTAATGTTCTTGTGAAGTTTTTTTTGTGTGTGTGCCACTGACACTGCATTATACAGCCCTGTGTGTCGCAGCTGGCCCTTGCTAATTGCTATACTGTGCAAGGCCCAGCACATTCAGTGCCTACCTTTTCACTGCACCTGTGTGTGACAGCTGCACATTTATAATATCAGTCCGGCCGTGCATACCTGTTCATGTTCACTGCACCTGTGTGACAGCACACAGTGTTATATAATACCAGTCACGGTATAACTGTTCACTGCACCTGTGTGTGACAGCTGCACATTTGTAATACTAGTCCGACAGTGCATACCTGTTTATGTTCACTGCACCTGCATGCAGGGCCGGTCCGCCCATTAGGCGGAGTGAGGCGGGTTCCTCAGGCAGCAGATTTGGGGGGGCAGGACCCCCCCGCCCCTGGCCGTGCATGAGAGGGGCCGCTGAGCTGGAGGTAGTAGTGAGCAGGAAGTGGGTGTTGGCACATTGGTGGGGAAGGGGGTCGGACCCCCCCTCTCCCTCACCTGAGTCCCCGATCTGCGCTCTCCCTCCGGCTATGAATGCGTCAGTGTTATCAGGCAGCAGGCGGGGAGGGAGGACTCACCTCTTCCGGGTTCCAGCATGCGTTCCACCCTCGTCACTTCCTGCAATGCCGCCCACTGTACTGTAAGTGGACGGTATTTCAGGAAGTGACGAGAGTGGAATGCAGCGCTGGAACGCGGAAGAGGTAAGTCCTCCCTCCCCGCCCGCAGCCTGAAAACATTCATTGACGCATTAATAGCTGGAGGGGGAGCGCAGATTGGGGACTCAGGTAAGGGAGGGGGGGTCCGACCCCCCTCCCCGCCACTGTTCCAATACCCCCTTCCTGCTCGCTACCCCCTCCAGGCTACCTATTAGGGGGTGGGGGTTATTATACTGATGGGCGGCGTTTTTCATTATTTTGCCTCAGGCAGCAAAAAGTCTAGGGCCGGCCCTGCCTGCATGACAGCACGCAGTGTCATATAATATCAGTCACTGCATAACTGTTCACTGACTGCACCCGTGTGGGACAGCTGCACATTTGTAATACCAGTCCGGCCGTGCATACCTGTTCATGTTCACTGCACCTGCGTGACAGCACGCAGTGTTATACAGTATAATACCAGTCACTGCATAACTGTTCACTGCACCTGTGTGTGACAGCTGCACATTTTTAATACCAGTCCGACTGTGCATACCTGTTCATATTAACTACACCTGCATGACAGCACGCAGTGTTATATACCAGCAGTCACTGCATAACTGTTCACTGTACCTGTGTGTGTGACAGCTGCACATTTGTAATACCTACCAGTCCATGCATACCTGTTCACTTCACCTGCGTGACAGCGTGCAGTTTTCTATACCAGTCACTGCATACCTTTTCACTGCACCTGTGTGCCTGCACATTGTTATACCAGCAATCACTGAATAACTTTCACTGCATCTGTCACTGCACATTGTATTATACCTGGGAGTCAGTGCATACCTTTCACTTGAATGGATGGCAGACTTGCCCTTCATAACAGATTTTCATTAAAGGCAAGTGGTGTCATCTCTGGCACACAGCGTTGGGTCAAGGGTCCATCTGACCACAGATGCCTGGTCTGCAAAGCACGGTCAGGGCAGGTACATTACTTATACAGCACGTTTGGGTCCTTCCTTGGATGTGTGGTGGTAGCCGTTTCTCCGGCTCCCACTCGGACCGGAATTGAACTCTAATTCCCCGGCCATTACCCGTGGTCACCATGGTGCAAAAAGTACCAAAGAGAGTTGACCACATAGTTGAATGAATTGCAGACTTGTCCTCCATAACAGATTCTCGTTAAAGACAAGTAAAGACAACCCCGATTTCCCTGGCGGTACCCTTTCTTTAACAATGGTAGATAAAGAACCATCGACAGTCTGAGCAGCGATGAACCCCTGGACTACTGGGTGCGCATTCTTGACCTGTGGCCAGAGCTGTCACAATTTTCCAACCAACTTCTGGCTTGCCCTGCCTCAAGCATCCTAGAAAGGACCTTCAGCACAGCTGGAGTCATTGTCAGTGAGAAGAGAAGTCTCCTAGGTCACAAAAAGTGTTCAGTACCTCACCTTATTAAAATTAATAAGGCATGGATCCCGGGGGGCTACTGCCTGCCCCAAGACTAAGTCAGTCCCCACACAGCATCTCTACCTGCAGGCCACTTGACTGCCTTCTCCGCCACCACCAACAGGGTCCAGGACTCCAGGTGGATTCCTGAACAAAAAGAATAATATTTTTTCTGGTGCGTGTACATGCCTGCCTAATTTTTCTGGATGCACTGGGGCTGCAGCAACAAAACAAAAGGCATGTACATGTGCCAATTCTCCTTCATGATCGTTACCTTGCTGCGGTGAAGAGGCTTGCGTATCACAATGAAGCAATGACCGCCGGCTATATGAGTGTGTTGGGGGCACACCCAAGATAATAAGGTCATTGCTTCATTGTGGACAGACCAAATTCGATCAGCTGGACACTCAGTCACTAGTGATGTCGCGAACCTCCGATTTTCGGTTCGCGAACACTGTTCGCAAACTTCCGCGGAAGGTTCAGTTCGCGTAAAAGTTTGCGAACCGCAATAGACTTCAATGGGGAGGCGAACTTTGGAAAATAGATAAAAATATGCTGGCCACAAAAGTGATGGAAAACATGTTTCAAGGGGTCTAACACCTGGAGGGGGGCATGGCGGAGTGGGATACATGCCCAAAGTCCCGGGGAAACATCTGGATTTGACGCAAAGCAGCGTTTTAAGGGCAGAAATCACATTGAATGCTAAATTGCAGGCCTAAAGTGCTTTCAAACATCTTGCATGTGTATACGTCAATCAGGGAGTGTATTTAGAGTACTGCTTCACACTGACACACCAAACTCACTGTGTAACGCACCGCAAACATCTGTTTATGTAGTGACGGCCGTGCTGGACTGGTGCGCACCATGGCGAGTGTAGGCCGAGGCGGTTTTCAAGCCCATATGGTCGCCGGGCTGTGGTATGGTAGCCGGGCTGTGGTAGCTCAATGATAGAACAACAGTGACTGTCCAGCTGATCAAATTTGGTCTGACCACAATGAAGCAACGACCTTATTATCTTTTGTGTGCCACCCCCACCCGAGACACTCAAATAGCCGGCGGTCATTGCTTCATTGTGATACGCAAGCCCCTTCACCGCAGCAAGGTAATGATCATGAAGGGGGATGGGCACATGTACATGCCTTTTGTTTTTTAGTTGCAGCCGCCCGCAGTGCAGCCAGAAAAATTAGGCTGGCATGTACACGCATCAGAAAAATTAGTATAGCGGCCCCTTAAAAATTCAGGAATCCAACTAGAATCCTGGACCCTGTTGGTGGTGGCGGAGAAGGCAAACGGCCTGCAGGCAGAGATGCTGTGTGTGGGGACTCACTTAGTCTTCGGTCGTGCTGTAGCCCTCCGGTATCCATGCCTCATTCATTTTGATAAAGGTCAGGTACTGAACACTGTCATGACTTAGGCGACTTCTCTTCTCAGTGACAATGCCTCCAGCTGCACTGAAGGTCCTTTCTGACAGGACGCTTGCGGCAGGGCAAGAGAGACGTTGTATGGCAAATTGGGACAGCTCTGGCCACAGGTCAAGCCTGCGCAACCAGTAGTTCAAGGGTTCATCATCGCTGCTCGCAGTGTCTTCATCCACACTCAAGGCCAGGTAGTCGGCTACCTGCCAGTCCAGGCGTTGGTGGAGGGTGGATCCAGAAGGACTACGGTGAGGCGTTGGACTAAAGAATGTCCGCATGTCTGACATCACCCTGAGATCGCTGGAGCGTCCTGTCCTTGCCTGCGTGGACTTGGGAGGAGGAGGATTACTGCCAGTGGTACCTTGATTGTGTTGTGCTGTCCCATCACTCTTAAACACATTGTAAAGCATCATTGACAGCTTGTTCTGCAAGTGCTGCATCCTTTCCGCCTTGCGTTGAGTGGGTAACAAGTCCGCCACATTGTGCCTGTACCGAGGGTCTACTAGCGTGGCCACCCAGTACAGGTCATTCCCCTTTGAGTTTTTTGATACGGGGGTCCCTCAACAGGCTGGACAACATGAAAGAGGCCATCTGCACAAAGCTGGATGCAGACGTACTCTCCATCTCCTCTTGCTCTTCCTCAGTGACGACACGCAACTCCTCTTCCTCCCCCCAGCCACGAACAATACCACAGGAACGTGGCGCAGCAGAAGCCCTCTGTGACGGCTGCTGCGGTTGTTCTTCTTCCGCCGCCTCTTCCTCCTCTACAGAAACACCTTCCTCATCATCATCATCATCCGAGTCTGACTCCTCTCCTTCCCCACACGACTCCTCTTCTTCCTCCTCCTCCCCCCTCTGTGCTGCCGCAGGTGTTGTGGAAACATCTGGGTCGGATGAAAATTGCTCCCATGACTCCTCCTGCCGTAACTGTACTCGTTCACGCTCCTACACAGCTTTATCAACCACTCTACGCACGGCACGCTCCAGGAAGTAAGCGTAAGGGATCAAGTCGCTGATGGTGCCCTCAGCGCGACTCACCAGTTTGGTCACCTCCTCGAAGGGCTGCATGATCCTGCATGCATTTCACATCAGTGTCCAGTTGTTGGGCCACAACATCCCCATCTTCCCAGATTGTGTCCTTCTACTGTAATTATACAGGTACTGGGTGACGGCTTTCTCCTGGTCTAGCAAGCGAGAGAACATGAGCAGGGTGGAATTCCAGCGAGTCGGGCTATCGCAAATGAGGTGTCTTACCGGCAAGTTGTTTCTATGCTGAATGTCCGCAAAGCGTGCCATGGCCGTGTAAGACCGCCCGAAATTCCCACACAACTTCCTGGCCTGCTTCAGGACGTCCTCTAAGCCTGGGTACTTGGACACAAATCTTTGCACGACCAGATTCAGCACATGTGCCATGCAGGGTACATGTGTCAGCTTTCCCAAATTCAACGCGGAAATGAGATTGCTGCCGTTGTCACACACCACGTTGTCGATCTCCAGCTGGTGTGGGGTCAGCCATTGCTCCACCTGTTTGTTAAGAGAAGCCAGGAGAGCTGCTCCAGTGTGACTCTCCGCTTTGAGGCAAGACATGTCTAAGACTGCGTGACACCGTCGTACCTGGCATGCAGCATAGGCCCTGGGGTGCGGGGGCTGTGTAGCTGGAGAGGAGATCGCGGCACCAGCCAAGGAGGAGGAGGAGGATGATGACAGTGAAGAGGATGTAGCAGGCAGAGAGGAGGTGGCAGGAGGCCTGCCTGCAAGCCGTGGAGGTGTCACAAGTTGGTCCGCTGCACAGCCACGCACTCCCTGCTTGCTGCCATCTGTCACCAAGTTGACCCAATGGGCTGTGTACGTAATGTAGCAGCCCTGCCCATGCTTGGCAGACCAGGCATCCGTGGTCAGGTGGACCCTTGACCCAACGCTCTTCGCAATAGATGACATCACTTGACTCTCAACTGCACGGTACAGTTTGGGTATGGCCTTTTGTGAAATTGCCACCTGGTATCTTCCACTGCGGTGTCCCAATTGCCACAAATTTACAGAAAGCCTCCGACTCCACCAGCTTGTATGGTAATAGCTGGCGAGCTAATAGTTCCACCACGCCAGCTGTCAGACGCCGGGCAAGAGGGTGAATGGCAGAAATTTGCTTCTTACGCTCAAATACTTCCTTCACGGACAGCTGGCTACTGCTGTGGGCAGAGGAAAAGAAACCGCTCAAGGGCGTCGGTGTGGAGGAGGGTGGCTGTGAAGGTGCAAGGGAGAAAGCGGCTGAAGAAGATGATGCACCTGAAGGAGGAAGAGGAGAAGGAGGGTGGCTTGTCTTTTGGGTGCTGCCTTTCCTCAGGTGTTCTTTCCACAGATGTTTGTGCCTTTTCTCCAGGTGCCTTCGTAAGGCACTTGTCCCTACGTGAGAGTTGGCCTTTCCACGGCTCAATTTTTGCTGGTAGAGACAAAAGATGGCTTTGCTCCAATCAGAGACACACATGTTAAAAAATTTCCAAACCGCTGAGCCCCCCTGGGGTGATGGCGCTACGGTGGCATCAGCAGCTGACGGTGAAGGGCATGTTGGCTGGCTGTCCATAGCTGGTGATACATGGCGCCGGACACTGCCCCCAGCTGTTTCTGAGGACAAGCTCCCTCTGTTTCTTTCATGGACTCGTCTCCTCCTACTCCTCTCTGACTCCCCCTCTGAACTGTCCCCCTGATCATCTCCTCTATTGGGAACATACGTGGCATCCGTATAATCCTCATCATAATCCTCCTGCCCAGCTTCGCTTTCCTCAGACACCTCCACAACTGCACCAACATCAGATGCTTCATCATCCCCCTCCTCACACGTTACGTCCATACTATCGCCTACTATCTCAGACGTATGAGGTGGTGTACCTGCGCCTTCATCTTGTTGTTGCAGTAGTGGCTGTGAATCTGTGATTTCACCCCCACCAAATAACTCCTGCGAAGTGTCAAATGCAGCGGATGTGGTGCTTGTACTAGCGCTGGTGGCTGCAGGAGATGAGGTGTTCTGTGTTAAATAGTCAAGCACGTCCTGACAATTTTGGGAAGTGATGGCACATGCCTTCTACTGAGCACTGTACTTTGGGCCAGGTCCGCACAAAATCACAGCAACACCACCTCGCACAGACCTGCTGGTGCCAGGTGGCCTTCCTCTGGGCCTGCCTCTACCTCTTCCTCTACTTGGTTTCTCCATTTTGTCCATCTCAGGGGGATGCTAGGTATATGCAGTGAGGTGAGTTCACTCAACACAAAGGTAGTCATATGCAGTGAGGTGGGTTCACTCAACAGTAAAGGTAGTTATATGCAGTGAGGTGGGTTCACTCAACACAACAGGTAGTTATATGCAGTGAGCTGGGTTCACTGAACAATAAAGGTAGTTATATGCAGTGAGGTGGGTTCACTGGACAGTAAAGTTAGTTATATGCAGTGTGGTGGGTTCTCTCAACAATAAAGGTAGTTAGATGCAGTGAGCTGGGTTCACTGAACAATAAAGGTAGTTATATGTAGTGAGGTGGGTTCACTGAACAGTAAAGGTAGTTATATGCAGTGAGGTGGGTTCACTCAACAATAAAGGTAGTTAGATGCAGTGAGCTGGGTTCACTGAACAATAAAGGTAGTTATATGCAGTGAGGTGGGTTCACTCAACAATAAAGGTAGTTAGATGCAGTGAGCTGGATTTACTGAACAATAAAGGTGGTTAGATGCAGTGAGGTGGGTTCACTGAACAATAAAGGTGGTTAGATGCAGTGAGGTGGGTTCACTCAACACAAAACTAGGTATATGCAGTGAGGTGGGTTCACTCAACAATAAAGGTAGTTAGATGCAGTGAGGTGGGTTCACTGAACAGTAAAGGTAGTTATATGCAGTGAGCTGGGTTCACTGAACACAACAGGTAGTTAGATGCAGTGAGGTGGGTTCACTCAACACAAAACTAGGTATATGCAGTGAGGTGGGTTCACTCAACAATAAAGGTAGTTAGATGCAGTGAGCTGGGTTCACTGAACAATAAAGGTAGTTATATGCAGTGAGGTGGGTTCACTGAACAGTCCAGGTAGTTAGATGCAGTGAGGTGGGTTCACTGAACAATAAAGGTAGTTAGATGCAGTGAGCTGGGTTCACTCAACACAAAGCTAGGTATATGCAGTGATGAGGTGGGTTAAGTAAACACAACAGGTACTAGGTATATGCAGTACTGGGTAGTACAATGTGCAGCTCCCTGTCACACACACAGGTAGTCACTGAATGTGCTGGGCTGCTGTCAGTGGCACACACACTCTGAATTAGCAAGGCTGTGCATGCAACAAAAGTGTCAGTTTGACACACACACACAAAAAAAAGTACAGGATTAGCTCTGAAAAGAGGTGCTATAAAAGCAATAATAATCAGCCAGGAGCAAGCTAAGCAGCCAAGAACCTAACTAATATTTCCCTAGGAGAACAATCTGCAGCAGCTCTCCCTAGTCTGTCTATTTGCAGCAGGCACGAGTGAGTGTAATGGCCGCCGGAGGCTGCCTTATATAAGGGGGAGTGGGGCTCCAGGGCTTAGTGTAGCCTGATTGGCTTCAATGTGCCTGCTGACTGTGATGCAGAGGGTCAAAGTTGACCCTCATAGTGCATTATGGGGCTAATCGAATTTCCGCAAAAGTTTGCCTGCTCCAAGCGAACGCGAACCACCAAAGTTCGCCTGGAACCATTTGCCAGCGAATTGTTTGCTACATCTCTATCAGTCACTGTTGTTCTGTCATTCAGCTACCTCAGCCTGACCATATGGGCTTGAAAACTGCCATCGCCTGCACTCTTGCCTTGGTGCGCACCAGTCCAGCACAGCCGTCACTACACAAACAGCTGTTTGTGGCGCATTACACAGTGAGTTTAGTCTGTCAGTGTGAAGCAGTACTCTAATTACACTACCTGATTGATGTACACACATGCAAGATGTTTTAAAGCACTTTAGACCTCCAATTTAGCAATAAAATGTGATTTCTGCCATTAAACCCTGCTGTGCGTCAAATCCGGATTTTCCCCTGGGATTTTGGCATGAATCTCACTCCGCCATGCAACCCTACAGGTGTTAGACCCCTTAAAAACATCTTTTCCATCACTTTAGTGGCCACATTAATGTTTTGCAGTTTTGAAGGTTCGCCTGCCCATCGATGTCTATGGCGGTTCGAAAGTTTGCATGTTCGCAAACTTTTTCTGTGTGTTCGAGGGTTCATGAACCTAAAATCGGAGGTTCGAGACAACTCTAGTTGTCATTTTGTGAAGTGGAGGAATTCTGCAGACCCTGGAAAAGAGGTAGCATGGTTAGGAAGGTCTACAAGAAGAAGACTAACCTAATCATTAAATATCCTATGATTAAAAGAGTTGAATACAGACATTGACCTGGTCTGTTTCTGAAGTTAATGACTGATTCTCTATGATATACATAGGATAATACTATCTTTACTTACTTTAATACTTATCTTTATTTGAATGTAAGGGTTAAATCCTGCAGAAGGCTCCTGATCTGTGTGGCGGTTGTGGGGTGGCTCACGTGATGGAACAATATTTGCATTAATGGATTGTGTGGCATGCGTTATTTCTTTTCACACTATTAATTTTAAGACATACATACATTTAACAGAGATTTCATACATGTTAAAACATAAACTTTCAAGGAATATATCCTTTCAATGCATGAAAGGCTATGTGCTAATTTTTTGTGTATAACCTCGCAGCGACAATCATATCAGCAAACTAATAAGAATAAACATTTCAAAGGGCAAAACCCCCTGAACAAAATCCTGCCAGGTAGCCTTGGAATCTGCAGTATCTTTAGTTAGATTAGAGATGGTTAGATTAGAAAATACACAATGTTTGCGTCAACTTATTCACCTGGCGAATACTTAGGTATTTACCAGGTGAATCATTTGGCGCAAAGATTGCGTATTTTTATTCGCCTCCTCAGGCGAATACATGGTGGATTCGATTTGCCCCCTATAAATCATCATTGAGCTAAACTTTGACCCCTTACCTCACAGTCAGCAGAGACATGGCAGCCAATTTTCTAGCATCCTCTCCTTGACCCCGACCCCCCTATAAAAACGGCAGTATGGCAGCCATCTTAGACTCATTCTAAGGTTGCAGCTTTAGTGAGAGCAAGGACAGTGACTGACAGGGAGAGAGTGAGATAGGCCTGTGTTCTGTGTCCTCTCAGTGCAGATTCTTGCTGCTAACACATACGTACTGAACAGCTAAGCTCTTCTTAAGGCTGATACATAGTTTTTCTTGCTATTGTATTGCTCTTCTGTGGCCAGTGCACAAGTTTGCTGTTGGAGACAGGTCTGCTGGTCCTAGTAGTGCACCGACCATAACCCAAATAATCCTTCATACCATTACTGGCATCTAGTATCCACTGGCCCCTGTGTAAAATGTCAGTGCTGTAGGAGACAGGTCTGCTGGTCCTAGTAGTGCAGCGACCATAACCCAATATTGCTTCACACCATTACTGGCATCTAGTATCCACTGGCCCCTGTGTAAAATGTCAATGCTGTAGGAGACAGGTCTGCTGGTCCTAGTAGTGCACCAACCATAACCCAATAGTCCTTCATGCCACGACTAGCATCTAGTATCCACTACTGCCCCCTGCATAAAGGTGGCCACTAATGATACAATTTACTGAACGATCGATTATGAATGATCATAAATGATCGCTTGGGACCACTAATAGACAAAATCTCCTAACCAATGCAATCAGATTGATCGGATTGAACTGAAATTCGGATCAATTTCATTAATCAGATTGGTTTGGAGGTTTTAGTCCACTAGTGGTCCCAAACGATCATTTAAGATCGTTCATACAAAGAATCTTCATAATCGATCGTTCAGCAAGTTGTATCATTAGTGGCCACCTTTAGGAACCCACCACAAATCGTAAAGCACTATTGCATTCGCTAGCAATTTACAAGCAATTTATTGAGTGTTTTCCAGTGATTTTGGTAGCTATTTTAAAAAGTCCAAGCTTTTTGCCAGCGATTGTGATAGTTTTGCGATTAGCGACTTTAGTTCTGATTGATCCTTTCAAATTATTATAATTTTTTTATACAGTTTGCATTAATTTAAAGGGACTCCGAGCAGTGCAGAAACGATGAAAAGATGCATATCATTTTAAAGCTCTCTTTCTCCACTTTCCAATGATATATAAACCGCCACCCTACGCCTTTTAGTTTTCGCTATTTTCGCGATTGAAATTGCTGCGGCCACGATTTTGAATGCGAAAATAGAGAAAACTAAAAGGTGTAGGGTGACGATTTAGGTGTTGTCAGAAAGAGGAGAGAGCTTTAAAATGATATCCATCTTTCCATAGTTACATTGTATTACACAGGACGATTTTTTCTGCTGAATGGAGCTGCTGACTTTGAGAAAAAGTCAGCAGCTCCATTCAAATCACACACAAATTGCTATGTGTTGTGATTCATGAGCGATTTGCCAGCGCTTCAATACTTCACATTGAAGTGCAAACGCTCCCAAAATGCTGCATGTCCTGCGATTGCGATTTTGCTAATCACAATTACTACTGTGGAACTTGTTACATTTATTTACATTGGCAGAGAATTTAGAAAAATCGCTAGTGATTTAAAGCGCTTTCTAAACGCTAAAAAAAAAAGTGCTCCAGTGGGCTCCAGCCCTAAGGCCTCAGTGCAGAATCAATGTTTTTTTGGTCACTTAACTGTCATTGAACTACCTCAGCCTGACCATAGAGGCCGGAAAACCGCGATCGCCTGCACTCCTACGATTGCGCGCACAAGCATGGCGGCTACTCCACACCACTACACCAAGATTGCCGCCAAGAGAAATAACATTTATGTCCTGGACGTGTCAACTAGTAAAAACAGAGACATGCTCATACGTAACCCTCATCGACACGCACACACACACCGGATGTTTTAAAGCACTTTAGTCCACCAATTTAGGTATGTAATGTGATTTCTGCCCTTTAGTGATTAAAACACAACTCTGCATCAACTCATCAACTCCGTAATTTTTGGTGGGACTTTTGGCATGGATCCCCCTCTGGCATGCCCCCATCCAGGTGTTAAGCCCCTTGAAACAACTTTTCTATCACTTTTGTGGCCAGAAACAGTCTTTGTAGGTTTCAAAACAGTCTTTGTAGGTTTTAAAATTCTCATGCCTATTGCAGACTATGGAGATTCACCGAATTCACATATTTGCATATTTTTGCAGAAATTCGCATTCGAAATTCGCAAACCCAAAATTTGATATTCGGCCCATCACTAATAAAGATTCAGACTATTTTATTGAGATATTGTCCCATATCCAACTGTACCTTCCAATTTGGGAACAAAGGGGTGTTAAGAGTATCAGGAGTATAATGCTGATTCTGAACATTTGTCTTAAAAATTTTCAATGATGGCAGTAGTTTATTAGAAGAAAATATTACATCTTTTGAAATTTATGAAGGTATATGAGCTGTTCACGGTGTGAACACCCAAACTAAGAAACAATATGCTTAGGCTTTAGTTTATCTGACATCTACTTGTACCAGTTGGCACGTTGGAATTCCGTTAACAGAAATAAACAAAATGATGTTTGTGTAGTGCACAAATATTTTAATCAGTAAATAGCCATACATTTCTACTGAGCATGCTCTAGGAACATAAAAGGGAAACTTCTATGCAAAACTAACCTATTGGCTTCAATCCATAAATCATTACCGCATGCGGTAACGCAGAAAACCGCTGCTTTTACCAAGCATTTAGGAAAATGTCAATTTATAAAGGCTGTTACCGCATGACAAGCAGAAA
Source organism: Hyperolius riggenbachi (assembly GCF_040937935.1). Lineage (NCBI taxonomy): Eukaryota > Metazoa > Chordata > Amphibia > Anura > Hyperoliidae > Hyperolius > Hyperolius riggenbachi. The sequence goes on along the minus strand of NC_090650.1, from coordinate 210,676,166 downwards.
ATTCCTGAACAGTAAGGTAAATTACTAACTTGTGCAGAAAATACCTCAACATGTGCCAGTAAGTGTCAATTCATAAAGATTAGAACATGCGGTAAAGCCAGCTCTGATGTGTCGGAGTCCAGCTTTGGGATAGCCCATGACTAAAGCAGAGAGCCAAAAGGAACAGCCTCCCTGTCCTGCAAATCCCTCTAATAGGCTCCGATATGTTCTAGGGAGGGACAAGTTTCTCTACCCCAGGCAGCAGAGGAGAGAGCTGGCACAAAAGCAATTTTCCCTGCAGCCCTTCAGACATTTAACCCATCTAAACTCTGACCATTAAATAAAATGTTAATAAAGACTAATGGACAGATTCAAAGGGAGTAGAAAAAACACGTACATCTAAAGTGATGCTGGGAATGCCTTTTACTATAGTAATGCCGTCACTGCATAGAAGTGGTAAAACAGCATGCAACAAAACAGAGATTCCACGCTGCTGTTCTACTGCACAGGTCTTTTTTGGGTAAATTACTGAACTTCTACCACGCCTGTGAAGATCTTTATGAGTTGCCAAAAAAAGGTCTAAAATACCAAACGAGGTATTTTACCGACTTTTTATTTTTTTTATTTTATCGAACAGCACTTTATGAATTGAAGCCATTGTGAATATATTGTCACAAATTCACACTAACCGTAATTCACCCTAATTGTTATATGTATGAAAATATATTTGCAATAAATCACATTTTCTTTTTTCACAATGCAAACTCTGAATCTGAAAAATGTAAAATTCTGTGAAAAATGTCAGAATTTTGACAGATAGTTCTGCTACAACTCCACCACTGCTATCCTGTAGTGGAAGAAGAGGTCTGCTACAGCACCAGTTCCACGATTTTTAGCACCATCCCATTACAAGAAAAAGAAGAAGTTGGACCTGATGGACAGATGTCTTTTTTTTTTTTTTTTAACCAAATTAACTATGCAAGAGTTCCGGTAGATATCTACCACCGCTATTCTGTAGAAGATGCAGAGATATAGCTCCAGTGATGCTATTATGCTTGTGGGCTTCAGGTGCCCAAATCACTAGCTGCAGCTGCAGTGATGTAAGTAAAGTGAGCAGCTTGGGGTTTTGGTGCAAGTTTTACATGGTGCCCCACCACTCTATTGATATGGAGTCCCAAAACCTACCAAGGACAGCTGCAGTGTCAGAGAGGTGTATTTACAGTAAGTTAACAGTTTAAGGCAGTGGTCCTCAAACTAAGGCCCGCGGGCCGAATGTGGCCCCCTGAGGCTTTTTTACTGGCTCCCCACACACAAAATGTATTACTTATAGATGCGGTCAGCTACATCTTTAAACATTGGTGGTCTGCATATAGAATAGCAGTGCTGGCACCACTCATTCACATCCAATCAAATTCCACATCAGGTGACACTGCTGCCCAATTGGACTGCAGGTTGACACCTGGGTATGCTTCACTGTCTGGCCCGCAAAGACTTCTACATCATTTTATGTATACTCCGGCCCCCCAGCAGTCTGATGTATGTTGACCCGGCCCTCGCCCCAAAACGTTTGGAGACCCCTGGTTTAAGGCTTGCCACTGTGCAATGCACATATAGAGATGTTTATTACCAGCATAGAACTAATAGGGCAGGAATTGGTTAATAAGGAATTTTACTGAATATAACTTTACAAATAAAATTACTTATGTTTTACAATATTAATTTATAAATTATTTAATCAATGTTTGCTTGTTGTAAAATCTTCCCTCACCACGAGTTCCATTCTTCAATTTATCACAAGTTGTGACATATTTACTGTTGACAAGGGGCATCTCTGTGGGATGCTTGTTTGTTTATTATTGAGAAGCAGGAACAACACCCGGCCTCTCCGGGTGCTCTGGAGCAGAAGGCCTGTGACATCATAGCCTAGGCTGTGACATTGCTGGGAGGGTGGGTTACATATCAATATACAGCAATATATAGATGTAAAAAGTGTTTCTGATGTAAAAATCAGGATAATTAAAGTGGACCTGAACTCAGAACTTCCTGTTTGCTCCAAAAAGATAAGCAACATCATAATAATCTTTAAAGAAAAACAATTATTTGTTACAGATGATACATATCCTACAATCAATAAATATGCAGTGTGTCTACTTCCTGCTTTCATGGAAGCAGACATAGGGTTAAAATCTGTGTTTACAAATTAGCTGCTCTGCCGAGACAGCCTGCTGGCCCAGCTGAGAGATCAAATTATAATTGTGATTAGTCACAGATGAGGACATACTAAACAGAAACTCTCTAAATACATGCAGGGTGCAATTCTCTAGGTATTCCTTCTGTCCTGTGCAAGAGTTCAGGACCACTTTAACCACTTCCGCCTACAGACCATATTGCCTTAATGCCAAAAGCCATATTTACCTGTCAGCGCTTCTTCCATTCATTTGGCCATAACTTTATCACTGCTTCTCATTTTTATGCAATGGTATAGGTAGTACCTACCTATGGCTAGAAGGAGGGAGCAGTGAGGCTTGTGTAATGATGCTGCTCTTTAAGAATCTACCACAGTGGCTGTGAAATCTAGAATAAAGACAATAAATGCAGCACATTCAGAGAGCCAGTTGTAGGAAAGGCAGGTGTGCCTGGAGTAATCTCACAGAAGAAAGTTGCTAGCAAGCCTGTACAGGTTTGTACAGTGGCTGCGCATGTATCCCTCTTGCCAGGGACCGGGCTTGGCAGTGTCCAGATTCTCTTCCATAGGAAGGCAGGGCTGAAATCCACAGTTGTGTCTTTGCAGGTCTCTGTTTGGACTGTGTGCAAGTTCCGCACTGGGCGGCCGCACCACAGACTATGGCAGGTTGCATTAGTGAAAAGTGTTATGCAGTAATGGAGAAGTCCAAAGCTCCTTGTTGCTCTGTGTGACTGTATAAACATCTCACAGGCAATTGGGAGTAGTGATTAACACTTGTCAATGTAGCCATGCATGTAAGAAAGGCTATTGGGCTACCGTGTAGTATAATAAGGTTTATTTGCTACACGCATTTCAGGAGGCAAGACGTCCTTTCATCAGACAAAAGGACTGATAAAAGGGCTATGCAAGGGATTAATTTTATTATTTATTTTATTAAAATTGTGTGGTGCCTGTAATTTAACTTTTCCCCTCTAGATGAAACACAATCCTGAATTACCAGGAAGTGTTTCATTTTTTAAATTTTTTTTACTTTCTTTTTGTCACGTTGTTATGAATGGACATGGCCCCTGATAGGGGTCATGTCCATTCATTACAGGCACTGCAATTGTTTTGGGGAAGTCTTGCTTCCCTTCCCCAATCGCCAAGACAGAAATTTTGCCGGGTTCAAGCAGCAGCTGTATGCACATGCGCACACTCACTGCTCAAACACTGGACGTGTATAGGCGTCCAGATAGACTTAAGCAGCACATATCCGGACGACTATAGCAGTGCTGGGCCGAAATTACGCATGAGCGTAATTACGCATCGTAATTCAATGTAAATTTACGCGTAAGCGTTACGCGTAACTTACGGTCTTACGCGTAATTATTTACACGTAAGACCGTAAGTGGTATCGTAATTACACTGTCTACCGTAATTGCTAGGCATGCGTAATTTTACGAACACTTACGCGTAATTTTACGCGTAATTACTAACGTAAAATCTCCTATTTTCTAAGAGTAGCCAATCAGTCAACATCCTAAGCAACCAATAGTATCTTCTCCCGCCCTTCAGTATAAGCGTACGTTTTGACGCATACGAATGATATGTACGCAATAACTGTCACATTGACGGCTATTGCGTACATATCGTCCGCATGCGTCAAAAAATACGCATTAATGGGTATTACGGCACTACAAGTAAAATCGTAGTGTAAGCGCATTCATTACGGTATCCTTACGCGTAATTGCGTAAGTTTACGCGTAATTACAGTGATGTACCGTAGATAATTTCCTACGCCGTAACCGTAATTGCGTAATGCGTAATAGCGTAAAATTACGCGTAATGATCCGTAAGCGTAGATTTTTCCATTACGAGCAGCACTGGACTATAGTCATCCAGATCGGCTGAAGTAGTTAACGTACAAATTGGTATCCTGAGAAAAAATGTAATACTGTACATGATAGTAGCAATAGCCTAGCCTTCCCAGTTAAACTACCCGATGGACCCCAAATAAGACAAATGACCACCAGCATGGATTTAATAGGCCAAAGCAGCCCGTTTATTAACCAAAATATAACATATAACTTTTTCAGAGAGCTGAGGTAAGGGATCCGAGATTATCAAAACCCATTGCACTTAGAGTTAATCAGCAAGCAGCCTGGAACCGGCCCCCGCCGCGATCACCGGCTCAGGGACAGCTGAATGCCACTGAGTTACTTTTTCCTTGCTGAATCCTAACCTGGTGATTTGCACCTGAGGCAAATCCCAGAAACCAACGAACCTTCTGAGCCCTTACCCCTCCTGCTGCCATGACGAAGATCAACACTCCTTTTGGGAATCACCGTGTGTATCAACCTGTACAAACAGAAAAAGGGGAGGGAGGGAGGGAGCTTCTTGCCCAACGCCCGTCTGTCTAACTCCACCCCCCGCCTTCCTCAAAGTTGCCTACCGAGCTCCACCTACTCCTTCCTGGCCACTGCCTCCTGACTTAACCCTATCCTTCCAGGCAGGCTACTCTATCATGTGCGACCTTGCAGATTACTCTGCGCTGCACTTACAGGCCTTTCCTTGATAGTAGCAATAGCCTAGCCTTCCCAGTTAAACTACCCGATGGACCCCAAATAAGACAAACGACCACCAGCATGGATTTAATAGGCCAAAGCAGCCCGTTTATTAACCAAAATATAACATATAACTTTTTCAGAGAGCTGAGGTAAGGGATCCGAGATTATCAAAACCCATTGCACTTAGAGTTAATCGGCAAGCAGCCTGGAACCGGCCCCCGCCGTGATCACCGGCTCAGGGATAGCTGAATGCCACCGAGTTACTTTTTCCTTGCTGAATCCTAACCTGGTGATTTGCACCTGAGGCAAATCCCAGAAACCAACGAACCTTCTGAGCCCTTACCCCTCCTGCTGCCATGACGAAGATCAACACTCCTTTTGGGAATCACCGTGTGTATCAACCTGTACAAACAGAAAAAGGGGAGGGAGGGAGGGAGCTTCTTGCCCAACGCCCGTCTGTCTAACTCCACCCCCCGCCTTCCTCAAAGTTGCCTACCGAGCTCCACCTACTCCTTCCTGGCCACTGCCTCCTGACTTAACCCTATCCTTCCAGGCAGGCTACTCTATCATGTGCGACCTTGCAGATTACTCTGCGCTGCACTTACAGGCCTTTCCTTGATAGTAGCAATAGCCTAGCCTTCCCAGTTAAACTACCCGATGGACCCCAAATAAGACAAACGACCACCAGCATGGATTTAATAGGCCAAAGCAGCCCGTTTATTAACCAAAATATAACATATAACTTTTTCAGAGAGCTGAGGTAAGGGATCCGAGATTATCAAAACCCATTGCACTTAGAGTTAATCGGCAAGCAGCCTGGAACCGGCCCCCGCCGTGATCACCGGCTCAGGGATAGCTGAATGCCACCGAGTTACTTTTTCCTTGCTGAATCCTAACCTGGTGATTTGCACCTGAGGCAAATCCCAGAAACCAACGAACCTTCGGAGCCCTTACCCCTCCACCACGAACCGACGTGACCCCTCACGGCAGAGAGGCCCACACCCTCAATGCTCTCTGAATACCCTCCTCAATTGCCAAAGCCCACAAATCTGTTCCTATATCATTCAGTTGCACCCCATCTCTGCTGAGAAGTAAGTGCAAGTCACTCTCCAGCTCAACATGCCTAACGGCTACCCCCCCCCCCCCCCCCGTTCTGCCGAACAAATTTCGCTACCTCCTTGTTCAATTTAACCCGGGCCTTATTGATCTTGCTAACTGACCTCGCCAGTCTCCACGAGGACCTAGCCACTACGTCTGACCACACTAACACTGTGGCTGGAAACTCCCTTTTAATCCTTAATACGTCAAATTTAATGTTCCGAATGATGGCCCTGGTAGATTTGGAAGCTATATCGTTGCCCCCGACGTGCAGAACCAGCACGTCCGGGGCCCTGTCCCACCCGACGTATCTACTAATTTCGGGCCAAACCCTTGCCCATAACATGCCCGGAAACCCCAGCCAGCGAATGAGGACCTCCTGCCTCGGGAATCTGAGTTGAAGCCCCTCGGGGCGAACCGCAGCTCTTCTCGCACCTCTAGCAACATAGGAGTGACCGAATATCCACACCAAGGCTGGCCTTCCTGGAAAACAAGAATGGAAACACAGGAAACAAAACTAACCCATGACCCATAAATGCTGTATTCTAAATCAAATGTAATCTAACGTAAGACCTATATCTAATTGAATCCCATCTGCCTATCCTCTTGACCACCTCCTCGCTGAGTCCCAGCGCGGCGCTTCAGTCGCCGCCCCTATACGGAAAGAGTGAGAGGCAAATTCGCTGGGAGGAAGACCCGACTTTTCCAGGCACTTGCGAAATATAGCCGAGAATTGAAAACGGGTCAATGGAGAACCATCAGTGTGCGGTAAAAAAACCTGTGCAGATTGCGGCCTGATCTGCAGGAACCGCAATATATTTCTACCTGGGGCACAACAAGCCCCCGATCTGGAAAAGAGTGATAACCTTTCCTCTTCCCGCGCGGTCCGTTTTAGACTTACGTAATGTAATGGACACCGCTCCGTCTTGAACCACTACGTTGCCAGCGAGGATGCCTCCCACTGAAGCTTTTGACCTGCTAACCATATTCTCCTACCCGAAATGCCCCAAAGAAGGCCAAAACAAATGCGGTACTGAAAAGCACCACCTCATTTTGACTAGATTTTGCAGGGAAGAGGAGAAAAATCGGCACTAGATGCTGACTTGGCAGGCCAGGAGCTGCAGGTGCTATATCCACTGTGCCTCCAGTAAGTATTATATCCAGGCAAAAACAAGTAAGATTCTCCGGGCACCAGATGGATTTGCAAGTCACCTTTAATGAACTCCCAACACCTTCATAGATACATACAACAATTCTAAGCCTTACAGCTGTTTCACAGGATAAACCTGCTTCTTCAGAGGCAGAAGATACAAAGTATGGCATAAAAAACACGATATATATAGAGAAATACATTAGCATCAAGTCTTACCAAACGCTGCAGGTTTCCCGCACTGCCGAGCGCGCGCCAGAGTGAAGCGCCGCCCCGAGCCGGTCAGTCCGCCCGCTGGAGGAGGCACGCCCCCTTGCTTGGGAGCGTGCAATGGGATTTCCCCAAGCGTCACGTGACTAAAGTCACGTGACCCGCATATCTCACTTCCTCCACTTTCTAATTGGCTGCCGGTATCAGTGCGGAGACTGCAGAGCGTAGCCTAGACAACCAGGCACGCCGTTTGAAGACCTGAAACAACAAAGAGATAAAAACGGCATTTAGTACGCATTCACAATGCGCCATGTAAACGTCTTAAAACAGGTATACAAATGCAGCAAAAGGGAGAGGAAACTGATGGATAGACGTAAACATCCGCATTATATGCGGATCATTGGTGGCATAGAGCCAAAGTTGCATGGAAAGATACGATTTCAGTTTATATATACAGAAATTAGAAATTCAGTTCATATAAAGAAGAGGTACCTTCAAAGAGGGAAAAGGGGATTAATACATACAAAGGGGAAAAAAAAAAAAAAAAAATTGGGCTAAAGTTACTTAGCAAATCTTTACCCAAGAGGTGGCGCTCAAGGTACACGTGTAGATGTTAGCACATATAGAAATACAGGCAAATTATAGCAGACAAAACAAATGAGTCCTTGATGTTAAATATAGTCCACAATCAATTGTAGATATCTCCAGTTCAAAGGACGAATATAATGAGTTCCAGCAGAATCAACGTCTCAGGCATTAACCACCACCAGCACCCTTTGTGTGCCACTCACCGAATTGACTGACCACCAGGTCAGTATGAGCCTTGGGACAGTTCCCAGGTCGTCCCCCACCTTTCCGACCACATCAACAATCCACTTTAGTCCCAGAAGGTTTCTTCAATGTCAATCACCTCAAAGAAAACTCCACATAGTGTGATACCGTATAAAAAAATGTATTTATTTAAAACATATTGCACTCACATGCTCCAAAGGATAAAATCGCCTAGAGTTTTAAAACGGGCTCTCCCCCGTATGGATGGCCAGGGCTGGCAGGCTACAGATCCGCCGGGCTCTCTCCCATCACCGCCGCGCGCTCGGTGTGTGGTGGATTCCCTTCCGCGTACCGCCTCGCCGCCTCCACGCCAGTCCGTGTAGCCTCAGTCCCGCTTCCGCATCAGGCTCCGCCCTATCGATTTCGTCACACAGTGACTCATCAGGGGCATGGAGCCTGATGCGTGCTGCGGGGATACTTATGGGACAAAGCACATCTCGCGCATGCTCCCTCCAAACTTCCCAAAAGCCTGCAAACCCGCCATCTAGTGTTCGATTTACATATTGCACCAAGTTTAAATGCCAATACAAGGCACATCTACTAAGGCTATCCTATTAATATGATCATTAAGATTAAAAATCCTAAAAATAAAAAACATTATACGATACCCTCTTAGAGGTGAAAGGTCCCTCAATTAATGCATACTACAATACATCTGTGTGCTAAAAATAATTATAATTATCTCCATACAACTTTCTTTGGGAAAGCATGTGGTGTGTGGTATACCACTCCTGCCATCCGCCAGGTTGTATGTGGTGCTATACATCTCCCCTCTACCCCCACCCCCATCTACCCTCAATCCATAACCTGTAGGCTTTCCCGGCCAAGGAAGTCAGGATAGGACACCCACACATCCATGCACACCCCATTCACCATATTGTCCCCAAAAAAACATTGTTTCAAACCAACTCCAGCTCATTCTTATGGTCACCATGAACATCAATATACCCTCCAGGGCAGAAATGCATGAATACACCTACACCCCTTTTGCACCATGAACATTATTGGACCCTCCAGGACAGGCGTGCATGAAGACACATGCACCCCCAATACCACCATGACCCGACCGACTTTGGCCATACCAGGTCCGGAGTGCATGCACACACATCACACTCCTAATCACCTAGAAAACAGACCAAGTCGATGTCTATATTGAGGCCATCAGGTCTAAGTGTACCCATCCTGTGGATCCACCTAGTTTCTTCCTGCGATACCCTTTTAAGTTTGTTACACCCCCTCCAGTTAGGTATGATTTTCTGAAGTCCACAGAAGGATAATTCTTTGGGGTTGCAGTCATGATGACTGCCAAAATGGGCTGATACCCCATGATTGGGATATCCTTTCTTAATGTTGCGGACATGTTCCCCCATTCTCTCCTTGAGGGTTCGGGTGGTCCTACCTATATACTGCCATCCACATCTGCACCAGGCAAGGTATACAACAAATCGGTCATTACAGGTGATGAATTCCTGAATCTTAAAACTCCTCCCATTACTGAATGATACCACCCTATTGGTTTTTACCCCATTTGCCTCCCTGCAGGCCTTACATGCCCTGCATGGAAAAAACCCCGCTGTTTGCCACCCCTGCATACGTGGCGTCTTTTTTGGCTCCACACAGCTCGGTGCAAGTATTTGTTTTAAATTTTGGGCCTTTCTGTAGATGAATTTTGGTCTATTTGGGATGATGCTCCTCAGGGTGAGATCTGTCTCCAAAATCCCCCAATGATGTTGTATTATGTTTTGAAGTTGTCTATACTGGGTATTAAACCCTGTGATAAAGGCCAGATCAAATTCACCCCCATTCTTTTCCCCCTCCTTCTCTCCTAGCAAGGTCTGTCTGTCCATGGCTCCAATCCTTTCTATTTCACTCTCTAGTACATCTTTCATATACCCCTTCTCCATAAATCTGTTTTTCAAAATCTCCGCCTGCGTAAAATAGTCCTGTGTACTTGAGCAATTTCGCTTCATCCTTAAAAATTGTCCCTTTGGGATTGCCTTAATCCAAGCTGGATGGTGGCAGCTATTTGTGGATATATAACCGTTTCTGTCAGTTTCTTTAAAGAAACTTTTGGTGCCCATGATGTTCCCATCTCGCATTATCTCTAAGTCCAGGAATTGTATCGAGTCCCTACCAGATTGCATAGTAAGGGAAATACCCAGGTTGTTATCGTTGAGCTGACCAAGGAAAAATTCCAAATTCGCCTCTCCACCCCCCCATATGAAGAACAGGTCATCAATAAATCTTCGCCATATTCTGACCGGCCCCCCATTCTCCAGCACAGATTGTTCCCATTTCCCCATGAATAGATTAGCCAGACTTGGGGCATAGCTCGCCCCCATGGCGCATCCTTTTATCTGACTGTAAAAGACGCCATCATGCCAAAAATAATTGCGTTCTAAAGCAAATTTAAGTAACCTCAAAATATATATTCTCTGGTCATCTTTAATTTTCCCTTGTCGTTTGAAAAAATAGTCCACCGCCTCCAGTCCCAGTTCATGCTTAATATTAGTATATAATGAGGCGACATCCATTGTCACCATAATTTCCTCCTCATTCAGTTCTTCCCCCTGTATGACCTGAAGCATGTGCTTCGTGTCCTTCAGTATATTGGGCAGGTCCTCCACCAAGGGTTTCAAAAACTCATCCAGATATTGCCCCAACCTGTGTGTGACCGATCCTATCCCACTAATTATGGGACGTCCGGGGGGTTCAGTTTTATTTTTGTGCATTTTTGGAACCTGATAGATAATAGGTATCCTCGGTACGTCAGGTACAATGTATTTAAATTCCTCATCAGTAATGAGCCCCCTATCCATCCCCTCCCTGAGTATTTCCCTCAACTCTCCCATATACTTACCCGTAGGGTCTCCCTTCATGCGGTTATATGCCTCTTCATCTCCCACCAACCTATCCAGTTCAGTTTTGTATTGGGTTTTATTTAGAACCACCACCCCTCCCCCCTTATCAGCTGGTCTCACAACCAGCCCTTTATCCTCCAGCATTTCCTTTGCTATTTCCCTAATCTGTCCATTTTTTTGCTCAGGTATCTTATTCATGTCCTTGATAACCATGTTTTTGAATACTTCAATGGCGTTATAATTTGTATCCTGTGGGTTAAATGTGGATCTAGTTCGCAAGTTGGTATGTACATAACCATCAGAGATATTAGTGGGGTTTCGTTGAGGGCGTCCTGCAAAGTATTTTTTCAAATGCAGTTTACGTGCAAATTTATTTATATCAATATACGTTGTAAATTTGTCCATACCTTGCCTGGGTGCATACTTCAATCCCTTATCCAAAATTTGTAACTCTTTCGTGCTCAAGTCTGTGCCACTGATGTTAAACACCCCCTCCCCTGTTATTGTCTCATCCGTTTTGCCCCTCTTACCCCCCCTTGTGCCTCGTCTTGCTCTCTTTTTCCATAGTGACCTTGATGTGTGTTGTACCCTCCCCCCTCTGGTCTCCATTCCCTCTCCCCGTATCTCGGGGCCATCTCTAAAAAAGGCTCCATTTGTTGTTGTTGCCTTATGGGGTCATATCGGTTATAGACAGGTACATTGTACTGATTATTAGACGTGTTTCTATACCCTCTCCCCTGTCCCCTATCCGGTGCTCTGTATGGGCTTCTGTGTATCCCCCTACTTCCTACCCATCCCCTATTCCCACCCCACCCTCCCCTACCCTCCTCCCCATAGTGACCATATCCCACCCCCTGTTCTGCATTAGGTCCATGTGTGGTTTTAGGTCCTGGTCTATGTTCACCTTGCTGCTCCTCCGTATATACCCCCTGTTTCTGTTGTGTGATCTGCTCTGCCTTAGCCAATAACTCTGCGGCTTTTGCCTCTTCTTTTTTCTTAATTTGCCATCTATATGTTTCTTTCTTCCGTGTGGCATCAGCATCCCTTTGAAACTTTTTTTGTTTCTCTACTCTGATTTCTTTTTCATTTTTTTCCAGAAACTCCCCTAACTTTTTTGATCTGGTTTTATACTCCTCTGAATTATTGAGGGGGGTCATCTTAGTTTTTATTCCCTCTATCTCCCCTCCCAATCTCTCCAGTCTCTTATTTTTCCTTTTCATCAGCAACTTTACTAGGCCCTGCCCGCACTTATCAAAATATTCCTCCCACTCCTTATCATTTTCTGCATCATCCTCACCATCATTGGCTGTCATATCCCATCTCAGCCTCTTGGGTATAATACCCTCTTTATCATACTTTGTAAGTGCGGCCAGGTCCCACCAAGTGCTTTGTTCCTTCGTCATGACCGTCTGGAGTTTTCTAAACTCCTGTTCCATGGTACCCCCTATTTCACCACTATCAATAAAGATCTCATCAAGGTTTATGATCCTACGCTCTCTATGCTCAAAGGCATCCATCCCAGCAAATACTCCAAACGTATAGTCAAGATGTAACAATATTTAGAATAACCTATATTGTAGTAGGGTGAACTTCTGCTATTTGCGTTTATAGAAGGAAAAAAACTGGTTCGCCCCTCTTCACACAAAAAAATTAAAACCCAAGAGGTAGCGCTCACAGTGGAAAACTTAAATGACACCTGTTCGCCTCCTCTTAATCATTAACAAATCTTTACCCAAGAGGTGGCGCTCAAGGTACACGTGTAGATGTTAGCACATATAGAAATACAGGCAAATTATAGCAGACAAAACAAATGAGTCCTTGATGTTAAATATAGTCCACAATCAATTGTAGATATCTCCAGTTCAAAGGACGAATATAATGAGTTCCAGCAGAATCAACGTCTCAGGCATTACCCACCACCAGCACCCTTTGTGTGCCACTCACCGAATTGACTGACCACCAGGTCAGTATGAGCCTTGGGACAGTTCCCAGGTCGTCCCCCACCTTTCCGACCACATCAACAATCCACTTTAGTCCCAGAAGGTTTCTTCAATGTCAATCACCTCAAAGAAAACTCCACATAGTGTGATACCGTATAAAAAAATGTATTTATTTAAAACATATTGCACTCACATGCTCCAAAGGATAAAATCGCCTAGAGTTTTAAAACGGGCTCTCCCCCGTATGGATGGCCAGGGCTGGCAGGCTACAGATCCGCCGGGCTCTCTCCCATCACCGCCGCGCGCTCGGTGTGTGGTGGATTCCCTTCCGCGTACCGCCTCGCCGCCTCCACGCCAGTCCGTGTAGCCTCAGTCCCGCTTCCGCATCAGGCTCCGCCCTATCGATTTCGTCACACAGTGACTCATCAGGGGCATGGAGCCTGATGCGTGCTGCGGGGATACTTATGGGACAAAGCACATCTCGCGCATGCTCCCTCCAAACTTCCCAAAAGCCTGCAAACCCGCCATCTAGTGTTCGATTTACATATTGCACCAAGTTTAAATGCCAATACAAGCCACATCTACTAAGGCTATCCTATTAATATGATCATTAAGATTAAAAATCCTAAAAATAAAAAACATTATACGATACCCTCTTAGAGGTGAAAGGTCCCTCAATTAATGCATACTACAATACATCTGTGTGCTAAAAATAATTATAATTATCTCCATACAACTTTCTTTGGGGTTGCATGTGGTGTGTGGTATACCACTCCTGCCATCCGCCAGGTTGTATGTGGTGCTATACATCTCCCCTCTACCCCCACCCCCATCTACCCTCAATCCATAACCTGTAGGCTTTCCCGGCCAAGGAAGTCAGGATAGGACACCCACACATCCATGCACACCCCATTCACCATATTGTCCCCAAAAAAACATTGTTTCAAACCAACTCCAGCTCATTCTTATGGTCACCATGAACATCAATATACCCTCCAGGGCAGAAATGCATGAATACACCTACACCCCTTTTGCACCATGAACATTATTGGACCCTCCAGGACAGGCGTGCATGAAGACACATGCACCCCCAATACCACCATGACCCGACCGACTTTGGCCATACCAGGTCCGGAGTGCATGCACACACATCACACTCCTAATCACCTAGAAAACAGACCAAGTCGATGTCTATATTGAGGCCATCAGGTCTAAGTGTACCCATCCTGTGGATCCACCTAGTTTCTTCCTGCGATACCCTTTTAAGTTTGTTACACCCCCTCCAGTTAGGTATGATTTTCTGAAGTCCACAGAAGGATAATTCTTTGGGGTTGCAGTCATGATGACTGCCAAAATGGGCTGATACCCCATGATTGGGATATCCTTTCTTAATGTTGCGGACATGTTCCCCCATTCTCTCCTTGAGGGTTCGGGTGGTCCTACCTATATACTGCCATCCACATCTGCACCAGGCAAAGTATACAACAAATCGGTCATTACAGGTGATGAATTCCTGAATCTTAAAACTCCTCCCATTACTGAATGATACCACCCTATTGGTTTTTACCCCATTTGCCTCCCTGCAGGCCTTACATGCCCTGCATGGAAAAAACCCCGCTGTTTGCCACCCCTGCATACGTGGCGTCTTTTTTGGCTCCACACAGCTTGGTGCAAGTATTTGTTTTAAATTTTGGGCCTTTCTGTAGATGAATTTTGGTCTATTTGGGATGATGCTCCTCAGGGTGAGATCTGTCTCCAAAATCCCCCAATGATGTTGTATTATGTTTTGAAGTTGTCTATACTGGGTATTAAACCCTGTGATAAAGGCCAGATCAAATTCACCCCCATTCTTTTCCCCCTCCTTCTCTCCTAGCAAGGTCTGTCTGTCCATGGCTCCAATCCTTTCTATTTCACTCTCTAGTACATCTTTCATATACCCCTTCTCCATAAATCTGTTTTTCAAAATCTCCGCCTGCGTAAAATAGTCCTGTGTACTTGAGCAATTTCGCTTCATCCTTAAAAATTGTCCCTTTGGGATTGCCTTAATCCAAGCTGGATGGTGGCAGCTATTTGTGGATATATAACCGTTTCTGTCAGTTTCTTTAAAGAAACTTTTGGTGCCCATGATGTTCCCATCCCGCATTATCTCTAAGTCCAGGAATTGTATCGAGTCCCTACCAGATTGCATAGTAAGGGAAATACCCAGGTTGTTATCGTTGAGCTGACCAAGGAAAAATTCCAAATTCGCCTCTCCACCCCCCCATATGAAGAACAGGTCATCAATAAATCTTCGCCATATTCTGACCGGCCCCCCATTCTCCAGCACAGATTGTTCCCATTTCCCCATGAATAGATTAGCCAGACTTGGGGCATAGCTCGCCCCCATGGCGCATCCTTTTATCTGACTGTAAAAGACGCCATCATGCCAAAAATAATTGCGTTCTAAAGCAAATTTAAGTAACCTCAAAATATATATTCTCTGGTCATCTTTAATTTTCCCTTGTCGTTTGAAAAAATAGTCCACCGCCTCCAGTCCCAGTTCATGCTTAATATTAGTATATAATGAGGCGACATCCATTGTCACCATAATTTCCTCCTCATTCAGTTCTTCCCCCTGTATGACCTGAAGCATGTGCTTCGTGTCCTTCAGTATATTGGGCAGGTCCTCCACCAAGGGTTTCAAAAACTCATCCAGATATTGCCCCAACCTGTGTGTGACCGATCCTATCCCACTAATTATGGGACGTCCGGGGGGTTCAGTTTTATTTTTGTGCATTTTTGGAACCTGATAGATAATAGGTATCCTCGGTACGTCAGGTACAATGTATTTAAATTCCTCATCAGTAATGAGCCCCCTATCCATCCCCTCCCTGAGTATTTCCCTCAACTCTCCCATATACTTACCCGTAGGGTCTCCCTTCATGCGGTTATATGCCTCTTCATCTCCCACCAACCTATCCAGTTCAGTTTTGTATTGGGTTTTATTTAGAACCACCACCCCTCCCCCCTTATCAGCTGGTCTCACAACCAGCCCTTTATCCTCCAGCATTTCCTTTGCTATTTCCCTAATCTGTCCATTTTTTTGCTCAGGTATCTTATTCATGTCCTTGATAACCATGTTTTTGAATACTTCAATGGCGTTATAATTTGTATCCTGTGGGTTAAATGTGGATCTAGTTCGCAAGTTGGTATGTACATAACCATCAGAGATATTAGTGGGGTTTCGTTGAGGGCGTCCTGCAAAGTATTTTTTCAAATGCAGTTTACGTGCAAATTTATTTATATCAATATACGTTGTAAATTTGTCCATACCTTGCCTGGGTGCATACTTCAATCCCTTATCCAAAATTTGTAACTCTTTCGTGCTCAAGTCTGTGCCACTGATGTTAAACACCCCCTCCCCTGTTATTGTCTCATCCGTTTTGCCCCTCTTACCCCCCCTTGTGCCTCGTCTTGCTCTCTTTTTCCATAGTGACCTTGATGTGTGTTGTACCCTCCCCCCTCTGGTCTCCATTCCCTCTCCCCGTATCTCGGGGCCATCTCTAAAAAAGGCTCCATTTGTTGTTGTTGCCTTATGGGGTCATATCGGTTATAGACAGGTACATTGTACTGATTATTAGACGTGTTTCTATACCCTCTCCCCTGTCCCCTATCCGGTGCTCTGTATGGGCTTCTGTGTATCCCCCTACTTCCTACCCATCCCCTATTCCCACCCCACCCTCCCCTACCCTCCTCCCCATAGTGACCATATCCCACCCCCTGTTCTGCATTAGGTCCATGTGTGGTTTTAGGTCCTGGTCTATGTTCACCTTGCTGCTCCTCCGTATATACCCCCTGTTTCTGTTGTGTGATCTGCTCTGCCTTAGCCAATAACTCTGCGGCTTTTGCCTCTTCTTTTTTCTTAATTTGCCATCTATATGTTTCTTTCTTCCGTGTGGCATC
Source organism: Hyperolius riggenbachi (assembly GCF_040937935.1). Taxonomy (NCBI): domain Eukaryota; kingdom Metazoa; phylum Chordata; class Amphibia; order Anura; family Hyperoliidae; genus Hyperolius; species Hyperolius riggenbachi. Next base: position 210,659,424 of record NC_090650.1, on the reverse strand, counting down.
AGCATCCCTTTGAAACTTTTTTTGTTTCTCTACTCTGATTTCTTTTTCATTTTTTTCCAGAAACTCCCCTAACTTTTTTGATCTGGTTTTATACTCCTCTGAATTATTGAGGGGGGTCATCTTAGTTTTTATTCCCTCTATCTCCCCTCCCAATCTCTCCAGTCTCTTATTTTTCCTTTTCATCAGCAACTTTACTAGGCCCTGCCCGCACTTATCAAAATATTCCTCCCACTCCTTATCATTTTCTGCATCATCCTCACCATCATTGGCTGTCATATCCCATCTCAGCCTCTTGGGTATAATACCCTCTTTATCATACTTTGTAAGTGCGGCCAGGTCCCACCAAGTGCTTTGTTCCTTCGTCATGACCGTCTGGAGTTTTCTAAACTCCTGTTCCATGGTACCCCCTATTTCACCACTATCAATAAAGATCTCATCAAGGTTTATGATCCTACGCTCTCTATGCTCAAAGGCATCCATCCCAGCAAATACTCCAAACGTATAGTCAAGATGTAACAATATTTAGAATAACCTATATTGTAGTAGGGTGAACTTCTGCTATTTGCGTTTATAGAAGGAAAAAAACTGGTTCGCCCCTCTTCACACAAAAAAATTAAAACCCAAGAGGTAGCGCTCACAGTGGAAAACTTAAATGACACCTGTTCGCCTCCTCTTAATCATTAACAAATCTTTACCCAAGAGGTGGCGCTCAAGGTACACGTGTAGATGTTAGCACATATAGAAATACAGGCAAATTATAGCAGACAAAACAAATGAGTCCTTGATGTTAAATATAGTCCACAATCAATTGTAGATATCTCCAGTTCAAAGGACGAATATAATGAGTTCCAGCAGAATCAACGTCTCAGGCATTAACCACCACCAGCACCCTTTGTGTGCCACTCACCGAATTGACTGACCACCAGGTCAGTATGAGCCTTGGGACAGTTCCCAGGTCGTCCCCCACCTTTCCGACCACATCAACAATACACTTTAGTCCCAGAAGGTTTCTTCAATGTCAATCACCTCAAAGAAAACTCCACATAGTGTGATACCGTATAAAAATCACATAGACCAGGACCTAAAACCACACATGGACCTAATGCAGAACAGGGGGTGGGATATGGTCACTATGGGGAGGAGGGTAGGGGAGGGTGGGGTGGGAATAGGGGATGGGTAGGAAGTAGGGGGATACACAGAAGCCCATACAGAGCACCGGATAGGGGACAGGGGAGAAGGTATAGAAACACGTCTAATAATCAGTACAATGTACCTGTCTATAACCGATATGACCCCATAAGGCAACAACAACAAATGGAGCCTTTTTTAGAGATGGCCCCGAGATACGGGGAGAGGGAATGGAGACCAGAGGGGGGAGGGTACAACACACATCAAGGTCACTATGGAAAAAGAGAGCAAGACGAGGCACAAGGGGGGGGTAAGAGGGGCAAAACGGATGAGACAATAACAGGGGAGGGGGTGTTTAACATCAGTGGCACAGACTTGAGCACGAAAGAGTTACAAATTTTGGATAAGGGATTGAAGTATGCACCCAGGCAAGGTATGGACAAATTTACAACGTATATTGATATAAATAAATTTGCACGTAAACTGCATTTGAAAAAATACTTTGCAGGACGCCCTCAACGAAACCCCACTAATATCTCTGATGGTTATGTACATACCAACTTGCGAACTAGATCCACATTTAACCCACAGGATACAAATTATAACGCCATTGAAGTATTCAAAAACATGGTTATCAAGGACATGAATAAGATACCTGAGCAAAAAAATGGACAGATTAGGGAAATAGCAAAGGAAATGCTGGAGGATAAAGGGCTGGTTGTGAGACCAGCTGATAAGGGGGGAGGGGTGGTGGTTCTAAATAAAACCCAATACAAAACTGAACTGGATAGGTTGGTGGGAGATGAAGAGGCATATAACCGCATGAAGGGAGACCCTACGGGTAAGTATATGGGAGAGTTGAGGGAAATACTCAGGGAGGGGATGGATAGGGGGCTCATTACTGATGAGGAATTTAAATACATTGTACCTGACGTACCGAGGATACCTATTATCTATCAGGTTCCAAAAATGCACAAAAATAAAACTGAACCCCCCGGACGTCCCATAATTAGTGGGATAGGATCGGTCACACACAGGTTGGGGCAATATCTGGATGAGTTTTTGAAACCCTTGGTGGAGGACCTGCCCAATATACTGAAGGACACGAAGCACATGCTTCAGGTCATACAGGGGGAAGAACTGAATGAGGAGGAAATTATGGTGACAATGGATGTCGCCTCATTATATACTAATATTAAGCATGAACTGGGACTGGAGGCGGTGGACTATTTTTTCAAACGACAAGGGAAAATTAAAGATGACCAGAGAATATATATTTTGAGGTTACTTAAATTTGCTTTAGAACGCAATTATTTTTGGCATGATGGCGTCTTTTACAGTCAGATAAAAGGATGCGCCATGGGGGCGAGCTATGCCCCAAGTCTGGCTAATCTATTCATGGGGAAATGGGAACAATCTGTGCTGGAGAATGGGGGGCCGGTCAGAATATGGCGAAGATTTATTGATGACCTGTTCTTCATTTGGGGGGGTGGAGAGGCGAATTTGGAATTTTTCCTTGGTCAGCTCAACGATAACAACCTGGGTATTTCCCTTACTATGCAATCTGGTAGGGACTCGATACAATTCCTGGACTTAGAGATAATGCGGGATGGGAACATCATGGGCACCAAAAGTTTCTTTAAAGAAACTGACAGAAACGGTTATATATCCACAAATAGCTGCCACCATCCAGCTTGGATTAAGGCAATCCCAAAGGGACAATTTTTAAGGATGAAGCGAAATTGCTCAAGTACACAGGACTATTTTACGCAGGCGGAGATTTTGAAAAACAGATTTATGGAGAAGGGGTATATGAAAGATGTACTAGAGAGTGAAATAGAAAGGATTGGAGCCATGGACAGACAGACCTTGCTAGGAGAGAAGGAGGGGGAAAAGAATGGGGGTGAATTTGATCTGGCCTTTATCACAGGGTTTAATACCCAGTATAGACAACTTCAAAACATAATACAACATCATTGGGGGATTTTGGAGACAGATCTCACCCTGAGGAGCATCATCCCAAATAGACCAAAATTCATCTACAGAAAGGCCCAAAATTTAAAACAAATACTTGCACCGAGCTGTGTGGAGCCAAAAAAAGACGCCACGTATGCAGGGGTGGCAAACAGCGGGGTTTTTTCCATGCAGGGCATGTAAGGCCTGCAGGGAGGCAAATGGGGTAAAAACCAATAGGGTGGTATCATTCAGTAATGGGAGGAGTTTTAAGATTCAGGAATTCATCACCTGTAATGACCGATTTGTTGTATACCTTGCCTGGTGCAGATGTGGATGGCAGTATATAGGTAGGACCACCCGAACCCTCAAGGAGAGAATGGGGGAACATGTCCGCAACATTAAGAAAGGATATCCCAATCATGGGGTATCAGCCCATTTTGGCAGTCATCATGACTGCAACCCCAAAGAATTATCCTTCTGTGGACTTCAGAAAATCATACCTAACTGGAGGGGGTGTAACAAACTTAAAAGGGTATCGCAGGAAGAAACTAGGTGGATCCACAGGATGGGTACACTTAGACCTGATGGCCTCAATATAGACATCGACTTGGTCTGTTTTCTAGGTGATTAGGAGTGTGATGTGTGTGCATGCACTCCGGACCTGGTATGGCCAAAGTCGGTCGGGTCATGGTGGTATTGGGGGTGCATGTGTCTTCATGCACGCCTGTCCTGGAGGGTCCAATAATGTTCATGGTGCAAAAGGGGTGTAGGTGTATTCATGCATTTCTGCCCTGGAGGGTATATTGATGTTCATGGTGACCATAAGAATGAGCTGGAGTTGGTTTGAAACAATGTTTTTTTGGGGACAATATGGTGAATGGGGTGTGCATGGATGTGTGGGTGTCCTATCCTGACCAGTGGTGCTCAGCAGAGCTCGAATATTCGAGTAGCTCGAATATTCGAGCTCTTTTTCAGCTATTCGAGCTCGGTATTCGAGCTCCGAATAGCTGGAGCTATTCGAATGGGCTATCCGAGTACACTCGAATAGCCCATTCACTATTCGAGCTATTCGAGCAACTCGGCGCTATTCGAGCTCGGTACCGAGCTCGAATAGCGTCATAGCCCAGATTGATGTCCTTAGAGCCAATCAGAGGGCTCCCAGGCCCTCTGACGGCAGCCAATCACAGAGGGGGACCCTGGCCAGCCCCTACCCTATAAATAGCGGCCGCCATGTTACGTTTCTCCATGCTTGCCTGAGACTTGTACAGAGAGAGAGTTGCTCCTTTGTGCTTTGGCTTAGCAAGTGCTCTATTGTGATCATTTACCTAGCGTTTTTGCTCACCTACACCTGCCATATACACCTATATTGTTGTTAGTTAGATAGACATTGTATTTTAGTTAGTAGCTTGTGTGTTACATTAGAGACAGGCAGCTGCTGCAAGCTTACAGGTTTAGGCCTCAGGGGGGCCTTGCCTCTGTGGGCAGCTGTCCTCTGTTTATTTCTCTCATCTATACCAGTATTTCTGCTGTCCTTTACTAATAGTATTGTAGTTATACTGTACTAGGAGTAGGACACTCACTGACTGTCACTGTTTATAGGCTACTAGCTAGCTCCTGCGTGTGTGCACTCACTCACTGTCTGTGTGTACACACACTCTATTTCCTTCTGATTACTGATAGATTATTGTTAGTTAGTTGTACTTACTGTTACTACTTACTCTTACTGTACTAGGAGTCTAGGACACTCAGTCAGACAGTCACTGTGTTCATAGGCTACTAGCTCCTGCGTGCGGTCACTCACTGTCTGAGTGTACACACACCACCCACACTCCATTTCCTTCTGATCGCTGATTGATTATTGTAATTAGTTAGTTCTACTTACTGTTACTACTTACTCTTACTGTACTAGGAGTCTAGGACACTCAGTCACTGTGTTCATAGGCTACTAGCTCCTGCGTGCGGTCACTCACTGTCTGAGTGTACACACACCACCCACACTCCATTTCCTTCTGATCGCTGATTGATTATTGTAATTAGTTAGTTCTACTTACTGTTACTACTTACTCTTACTGTACTAGGAGTCTAGGACACTCAGTCACTGTGTTCATAGGCTACTAGCTCCTGCGTGCGGTCACTCACTGTCTGAGTGTACACACACCACCCACACTCCATTTCCTTCTGATCGCTGATTGATTATTGTAATTAGTTAGTTGTACTTACTGTTACTACTTACTCTTACTGTACTAGGAGTCTAGGACACTCAGTCACTGTGTTCATAGGCTACTAGCTCCTGCGTGCGGTCACTCACTGTCTGAGTGTACACACACCACCCACACTCCATTTCCTTCTGATCGCTGATTGATTATTGTAATTAGTTAGTTCTACTTACTGTTACTACTTACTCTTACTGTACTAGGAGTCTAGGACACTCAGTCACTGTGTTCATAGGCTACTAGCTCCTGCGTGCGGTCACTCACTGTCTGAGTGTACACACACCACCCACACTCCATTTCCTTCTGATCGCTGATTGATTATTGTAATTAGTTAGTTGTACTTACTGTTACTACTTACTCTTACTGTACTAGGAGTCTAGGACACTCAGTCACTGTGTTCATAGGCTACTAGCTCCTGCGTGCGGTCACTCACTGTCTGAGTGTACACACACCACCCACACTCCATTTCCTTCTGATCGCTGATTGATTATTGTAATTAGTTAGTTGTACTTACTGTTACTACTTACTCTTACTGTACTAGGAGTCTAGGACACTCAGTCACTGTGTTCATAGGCTACTAGCTCCTGCGTGCGGTCACTCACTGTCTGAGTGTACACACACCACCCACACTCCATTTCCTTCTGATCGCTGATTGATTATTGTAATTAGTTAGTTCTACTTACTGTTACTACTTACTCTTACTGTACTAGGAGTCTAGGACACTCAGTCACTGTGTTCATAGGCTACTAGCTCCTGCGTGCGGTCACTCACTGTCTGAGTGTACACACACCACCCACACTCCATTTCCTTCTGATCGCTGATTGATTATTGTAATTAGTTAGTTCTACTTACTGTTACTACTTACTCTTACTGTACTAGGAGTCTAGGACACTCAGTCACTGTGTTCATAGGCTACTAGCTCCTGCGTGCGTGCACTCACTGTCTGAGTGTACACACACTAAATTTACTTGTGATTACTACTGATTATTGTAACTGCTAGTTGTACTTCCTGACTGTTACTACTTACTTACTGTACTAGGGGACACTCACTCAGTCACCTCACCAACCAACCCACTCCATTAAAGTACCCCACTTTTCACCCGCCCTTTTACAAAACTTTTGTCTATACGCCCAAAACATTTAAGATGTCTGGAAGTGGCAGCCAGCGCGGTTTGGGCAAGGGGAAGGGCAGCAAGGGAATCAGGAGGAGAGGGAGCAGCATTGTGGCAAGCCGCGGCCGCGGGCGCGCCACCATGCACAGTTCCGCAGCAGCAGCAGCAGCGTCAGTGGCTAACATTCCTCCCATAGCCACTGGCCGTGGACGCCTTGGGCGCCGCCCAGCAGGAGCATCTGCAACTCACGCTGCAGAGACACAGCAGCAGCAGCGTGTAGCACCTGCTCCGATTTTCCTCCAGCCGGGTCGGAAACGTCCCATTGAGGAAAAGGATGCAGACACTGTGGTGCAACTCATGACGGAGGATGAGCAGCCCGCCATCAGCTCTGCATCCGAGGCCTCCACCCTCACCACCACCACCACCACCACCCCTGTTCGCAGCAGCCGCCCAGCAGGGTCTGGGGAGGAGGCCAGTTCACCGTCAGTCGCCGACCTCTCATTCAGCACTCTTTTGACCCCAGGCATGATGAGTCAATTGTCTGCTGTTGTTGGCGATTTTGAGGAGGAGATGCTGATGGGCACTTTGGGGGATGAGGGATTGGACAGCAAGACTGTGGCGACAGTCAAGCAGCCCATCCATGCATCAGGAGAGGAGTTTGGGGGGTCATCATCCCAGCAGGACATGTTTGAGGAGGGGGAGGATGATGTTGATGACCCGGTGACAGACAGAGACTGGGTGCCACCACCTCCAGGGGATGTCGTCCTCAGCAGCTCGGAGGAGGAGGAGGATGCGCTTGTGGGCCTTGCAAGGAGGCGCATCATTGCAAGCATTGGCAGCGACCCACAGCCTGCTGGTGTCTCAGGCTCAGCAGCAGCAGCAGCAGCATCAGCCAGTACCACCACCAGCCGCACCCAAGCCCCCCCCCCAACCACCACAGGGAGACAGGCAGCAGCGCTTCCATGCCGTAGGGGGATGTTTCTGTCACCAATCTGGCGCTTTTTCACCATGCCCACTGTGTACAGCAAGTACGCCACTTGCAACCACTGTCAGCGGAAGTTGAGCAGAGGTGCAGACCCCTTAAAGTTCAGCACCAGCTCGCTGATCAACCACCTTGCGGCTAAACATTTCCACCAGCATGAGGAGTTCCAGAGGCTGAAGGCATCTGGTGCTGGCAGTGGCACCACACCCATCACTGCACAGCCTTCAGCAGCAGCAACAGCAGCCACCCGCCCTCCTGCTCCTCCAGCAGCACCAGCAGGAGTGCGGAAACGCACTGCTCCTCCCCCCTCTGCAACTCCTGCCGCCGACACTGAGGCCTGTTCTGGCAGCCAGTCCTCAGTGGCCTCCTCCGCTGTGTCTGGTGATTCCCGTGTCAGCAAAAGGCCACGCCAGAGCCTTTTGAGCGAGTCCTTCCAGGGGGTGGTTAGGGCTCTGCCTCCCAGCAGCCGTCGCGTGCGGCAGCTGAACGGCTTGCTGGCACGGGCCATGTGCTCCCAACTCCTGCCGTACACGCTCGTGCAGGAGGGGAGCGACATGCGGGCGCTGCTTGCTTGTGCAGCCCCAGACTGGCAGCTCCCCAGCAGACACTTTTTCTCCCGCAAGGCCATTCCAGCACTGCACCGCTTTGTGATGGCCAATGTGGAGCGAGGGCTGGAGCACGCGGTTGGTGAAAGGGTCCACGTCACCATGGACTCCTGGAGCAGCCGCTTCGGGACAGGCCGCTACCTGTCCTTCACTGTCCACTGGGTCAGCTTGGTGGAAGGGGGTGAGGATGGGAGAGCAGCAGCGGGCACAGCAGCAGCAGCAGCAGCAACACAGTGGGTGGTGCCACCCCGCAGGGTCAGGGGAACTGCAGCGGGTTCCTCCGATCCTCTGCCATCCTCCGCCACACCTGGCCAAACCCCCCGCCTCAGCAGCAGCGTGAAGGCCCGCCACTGCCAAGCGCTGCTGCACTTGGTCAGCCTTGGCAAGACCAAGCTGACGGCAGCCCACGTGTTGGCCAAACTCCAGGAGCAGGAGAGGATTTGGCTGACCCCCAGAGGCCTCAGAGTCGGAGAGGTGGTGTCCGACAATGGGGCCAATCTGGTTGCTGCCATAGACAGGGGAAACCTGACCCACATCCCCTGTCTTGCCCACGTGCTGAACCTGGTGGTGCAGAAGTTCCTGCGCACCTACCAGGGGATGGGCGAACTGCTGGAAACGGCAAGGAATGTTGTGCGTCACTTCCGGCGCTCGGCTGCAGCCTGTGCGAGCCTGGAAGACGTGCAAAAGGAGCTGGATCTGCCACGCCATCGGCTGATCATTGACGTTCCGACTCGCTGGAACTCCACCCTGGCGATGTTGGAGCGTATGGTTGAACAGAGGCACGCTGTCAACCAGTACCTTGCCCTGGCCACTGTTTCCGCAGCTCGGAGAAGGGACAAGACCAGCAACATCCCGTCCATCGTCCCCGATGATGACTGGAGGCACATGCAGCAGGTGTGCTTTGTGCTGGCTCCCTTCCTGCAGGCCACAAACATGGTGAGCAGGGACCATGCTATGGTCTGCGAGTGGGTGCCCCTGGTTTCTCTGCTGAACAGGGCCCTCGATGGTTTGCTGGAACAGGGAGCGGCAGCCTTGGACCAGCAGGAGCGGCAACCAGCTGCGCAGTCCACCTCTGAGGGGGAGGAGGAGGAGGACTTGGTGGAGGTCCCTGACCTGGCTGCTGATGAGGGGGATCAGCACAGCGCAGCTGAGTTGGTGCGGGGGTGGAGAGAGGATGAGGCGGCAGAGGAGGAGGATGAGGACAGCACTGACGTCGATGTGCCAGCAGACGTGGCCCGCCTCTTCCCAATGGCAGCGCACATGCTGGCGTGCCTGCGCAGGGACCCCAGGGTGATCCAGATGAAGCAGAGGGAGGACATCTGGATCAGCATGATGTTGGACCCACGCCTCAAGGGGAAGTTGAGCCAGTTCCTGCCGCCTGCAGGAGGAGACCCAGCGCAACAAATAAGGAGCTTGCAGCAGGCCCTTGTTGAGCGCTTGGAGGAAGCCTTCCCCCAGCCTTCCACCCCCACTGTCCAGCAGCCAGCACAGAGGCAGCAGCAGGTGCCTGCATCCAGCAGCAGCAAGCGCCCCACAGACCTGCTGTCTCTCAGCCACGAGCTCTACAGGACTGTAGAGGCTCCGGCAGCAGTGACTAGAGAGGAGATGCATGCAGCAGCATCCTCCTCCGGTCACAGCCAGCGCCTGACCCGCATGGTGGCTGACTACATGGCGTCGTACAGCGGGCTTGACAGCGATGCCCCTGTTGATCCCATGGAGTATTGGGTCAAGCGCATGGAGATCTGGAGCGAGCTAGCGCAGTACGCCCTGGAAGTGCTGTCCTGCCCCCCTTCCAGCGTGCTGTCCGAGCGCTGCTTCAGTGCAGCTGGTGGCGTGGTCACCGAGAAACGCTCACGTCTGTCTCACAAGTCTGTGGACAGACTGACGTTTCTCAAGATGAACCAGGCGTGGGTGGAAGGCGAGTTCCTGGCCCCTGTTGTCGGCGAGAGGGGGACATGAACTGGCTGCCGGAACCATCGTTAATGTGCCTTACCACCCTTTACCACCTCCTGGCTCCTGCTCACTAAGCCAGCCTGGTTCACTTTGACTATTACGTCGCCTGCAGCCACACATTTTACACCTACAGTGGGCTGCTGTGTACTGCCCTTCTGCTGTCTGTCTGTGTTTCCCACTGCCAGGGTACACAGAATGACCTTCTTCTGCTGCCACTCTGCCACCAGCTATTACGTCAAACAATAGCTATATTGGTTGCAAAACCGAAACCAAACAAACCATTAAAAAAAAAAAAGGTTTAATTTTTCTGAGGTGCCCGGGTTGAAAACTGTGTTGTTCCAGTTGTGTATTGGACACAATGTGGGCTGCACGACCGCTGTCTGGGACCTCCTGTTGTGTTTATTTACGGCCCTGGTATCACCGCTAGGTACCAGGGCTATTATGTCACGCTGCCTACCTGCTGCCACACTCACACTGCTCCTCCATACCTCCTCCTGCTGCTGCTGCTGCTGTCTGTCTGTGTTTCCCACTGCCAGGGTACACAGATGATTTACCTTCTGCTGCCACTCTGCCACCAGCTATTACGTCAAACAATAGCTGCTCGCCTACTCCTCCATTCCTCCTCCTGCTGCTGCTGTCTGTCTGTGTTTCCCACTGCCAGGGTACACAGAATTACCTTCTTCTGCTGCCACTCTGCCACCAGCTATTACGTCCAAAAATAGCTAAATTGGTTGTAAAACCAAAAACCAAAAAACCATTAAAAAAAAAAAAGGTTTAATTTTTCTGAGGTGCCCGGGTTGAAAACTGTGTTGTCCCAGTTGTGTATTGGACACAATGTGGGCTGCACGACCGCTGTCTGGGACCTCCTGTTGTGTTTATTTACGGCCCTGGTATCACCGCTAGGTACCAGGGCTATTATGTCACGCTGCCTACCTGCTGCCACACTCACACTACTCCTCCATTCCTCCTGCTGCTGCTGTCTGTCTGTGTTTCCCACTGCCAGGGTACACAGAATTACCTTCTGCTGCCACACTGCCACCAGCTATTACGTCAAACAATAGCTGCTCACATAATTACTCTCCTCCATTCCTCCTCCTGCTGCTGCTGCTGTCTGTCTGTGTTTCCCACCGCCAGGGTACACAGATTTACCTTCTGCTGCCACTCTGCCACCAGCTATTACGTCAAAAAATAGCTATATATCTGTGTAATTGGTTGTAAAACCAAAACTACAAAACCATTACAAAAAAAGGTTTAATTTTTCTGAGGTGCCCGGGTTGAAAACTGTGTTGTCCCAGTTGTGTATTGGACACAATGTGGGCTGCACGACCGCTGTCTGGGACCTCCTGTTGTGTTTATTTACGGCCCTGGTATCACCGCTAGGTACCAGGGCTATTATGTCACGCTGCCTACCTGCTGCCACACTCACACTGCTCCTCCATACCTCCTCCTGCTGCTGCTGCTGCTGTCTGTCTGTGTTTCCCACTGCCAGGGTACACAGATGATTTACCTTCTGCTGCCACTCTGCCACCAGCTATTACGTCAAACAATAGCTGCTCGCCTACTCCTCCATTCCTCCTCCTGCTGCTGCTGTCTGTCTGTGTTTCCCACTGCCAGGGTACACAAAATTACCTTCTTCTGCTGCCACTCTGCCACCAGCTATTACGTCCAAAAATAGCTAAATTGGTTGTAAAACCAAAAACCAAAAAACCATTAAAAAAAAAAAAAGGTTTAATTTTTCTGAGGTGCCCGGGTTGAAAACTGTGTTGTCCCAGTTGTGTATTGGACACAATGTGGGCTGCACGACCGCTGTCTGGGACCTCCTGTTGTGTTTATTTACGGCCCTGGTATCACCGCTAGGTACCAGGGCTATTATGTCACGCTGCCTACCTGCTGCCACACTCACACTACTCCTCCATTCCTCCTGCTGCTGCTGTCTGTCTGTGTTTCCCACTGCCAGGGTACACAGAATTACCTTCTGCTGCCACACTGCCACCAGCTATTACGTCAAACAATAGCTGCTCACATAATTACTCTCCTCCATTCCTCCTCCTGCTGCTGCTGCTGTCTGTCTGTGTTTCCCACCGCCAGGGTACACAGATTTACCTTCTGCTGCCACTCTGCCACCAGCTATTACGTCAAAAAATAGCTATATATCTGTGTAATTGGTTGTAAAACCAAAACTACAAAACCATTACAAAAAAAGGTTTAATTTTTCTGAGGTGCCCGGGTTGAAAACTGTGTTGTCCCAGTTGTGTATTGGACACAATGTGGGCTGCACGACCGCTGTCTGGGACCTCCTGTTGTGTTTATTTACGGCCCTGGTATCACCGCTAGGTACCAGGGCTATTATGTCACGCTGCCTACCTGCTGCCACACTCACACTGCTCCTCCATACCTCCTCCTGCTGCTGCTGCTGCTGTCTGTCTGTGTTTCCCACTGCCAGGGTACACAGATGATTTACCTTCTGCTGCCACTCTGCCACCAGCTATTACGTCAAACAATAGCTGCTCGCCTACTCCTCCATTCCTCCTCCTGCTGCTGCTGTCTGTCTGTGTTTCCCACTGCCAGGGTACACAAAATTACCTTCTTCTGCTGCCACTCTGCCACCAGCTATTACGTCCAAAAATAGCTAAATTGGTTGTAAAACCAAAAACCAAAAAACCATTAAAAAAAAAAAAAGGTTTAATTTTTCTGAGGTGCCCGGGTTGAAAACTGTGTTGTCCCAGTTGTGTATTGGACACAATGTGGGCTGCACGACCGCTGTCTGGGACCTCCTGTTGTGTTTATTTACGGCCCTGGTATCACCGCTAGGTACCAGGGCTATTATGTCACGCTGCCTACCTGCTGCCACACTCACACTACTCCTCCATTCCTCCTGCTGCTGCTGTCTGTCTGTGTTTCCCACTGCCAGGGTACACAGAATTACCTTCTGCTGCCACACTGCCACCAGCTATTACGTCAAACAATAGCTGCTCACATAATTACTCTCCTCCATTCCTCCTCCTGCTGCTGCTGCTGTCTGTCTGTGTTTCCCACCGCCAGGGTACACAGATTTACCTTCTGCTGCCACTCTGCCACCAGCTATTACGTCAAAAAATAGCTATATATCTGTGTAATTGGTTGTAAAACCAAAACTACAAAACCATTACAAAAAAAGGTTTAATTTTTCTGAGGTGCCCGGGTTGAAAACTGTGTTGTCCCAGTTGTGTATTGGACACAATGTGGGCTGCACGACCGCTGTCTGGGACCTCCTGTTGTGTTTATTTACAGCCATGGTATCACCGCTAGGTACCAGGGCTATTATGTCACGCTGCCTGCCTCATTGACTGCATGCTGCCACACACTCATCCTCCTCCTCCTGCTGCTAAATTTACCTCCTGCTGTCTGTGTGTTTCCACTGCCAGGGAGCACATACAATGGCGCTTCCAACATGCGTGCGCCACCAGCTATTTGTTGTTACGCTCAAAAATAGCTGCATTTCTTTAAAAAAAAAAAAATGAAAAGAGAAATAAGTGACGAAGAAGACGATATAGAAGAAGATGAAGAAGAAGAAGAAGATGAAGAAGATGAAGAAGAAGATGAAGAAGAAGATGAAGAAGATGAAGAAGAAGATGAAGAAGAAGATGAAGAAGATGAAGAAGAAGATGAAGAAGAAGAAGAAGAAGAAGAAGATGAAGAAGATGAAGATGAAGAAGATGAAGAAGAAGATGAAGAAGATGAAGATGAAGAAGAAGATGAAGAAGATGAAGATGAAGATGAAGATGAAGAAGATGAAGAAGAAGATGAAGAAGATGAAGAAGAAGATGAAGAAGAAGAAGAAGAAGAAGAAGAAGAAGAAGAAGAAGAAGAAGAAGAAGATGAAGAAGATGAAGATGAAGATGAAGATGAAGAAGATGAAGATGAAGAAGATGAAGAAGAAGATGAAGAAGATGAAGAAGAAGATGAAGAAGAAGAAGAAGAAGAAGAAGAAGAAGAAGAAGAAGAAGAAGATGAAGAAGATGAAGATGAAGAAGATGAAGAAGAAGATGAAGAAGATGAATATGAAGAAGATGAAGAAGATGAAGAAGAAGATGAAGAAGATGAAGATGAAGAAGATGAAGAAGATGAAGATGAAGAAGATGAAGAAGAAGATGAAGAAGATGAAGAAGAAGATGAAGAAGAAGAAGAAGAAGAAGAAGAAGAAGATGAAGAAGATGAAGATGAAGAAGATGAAGAAGAAGATGAAGAAGATGAAGATGAAGAAGATGAAGAAGATGAAGAAGAAGATGAAGAAGATGAAGATGAAGAAGATGAAGAAGAAGATGAAGAAGATGAAGAAGAAGATGAAGAAGAAGAAGAAGAAGAAGATGAAGAAGATGAAGATGAAGAAGATGAAGAAGAAGATGAAGAAGATGAAGATGAAGAAGATGAAGAAGATGAAGAAGAAGATGAAGAAGATGAAGATGAAGAAGATGAAGAAGATGAAGATGAAGAAGATGAAGATGAAGAAGATGAAGAAGAAGAAGAAGAAGATGAAGAAGAAGAAGAAGATATAGAAGAAGAAGAAGAAGATATAGAAGATAAAGAAGAAGAAGAAGAAGAAGTATATACAGTACTGAACAAAATTCTGGACACAACTTCTCTTTTCACCTTTTTTTTTTTTTAAAGGAACATCCCCACATAATCACTTGCTGTTGTCACTTGGAAAAAAATATGTTTCTTGCATCATTAACCCTCAAAACAAGTGTTGGGAAGCTATTTAAGGCCAATTCGAATAGTCAGCTCGAATAGTTAGCTCGAATACCGACTCAAATAGTGAGCTCGAAGTCCGAGGTCGAATCGAATAGTAAAAATTATTCGACTCGAATATTCGACTGACCTCGAATAATTTACTATTCGAATTCGACCAAACTCGAATTTTAAAAAGGGGTATTTGAGCATCACTAATCCTGACTTCCTTGGCCGGGAAAGCCTACAGGTTATGGATTGAGGGTAGATGGGGGTGGGGGTAGAGGGGAGATGTATAGCACCACATACAACCTGGCGGATGGCAGGAGTGGTATACCACACACCACATGCAACCCCAAAGAAAGTTGTATGGAGATAATTATAATTATTTTTAGCACACAGATGTATTGTAGTATGCATTAATTGAGGGACCTTTCACCTCTAAGAGGGTATCGTATAATGTTTTTTATTTTTAGGATTTTTAATCTTAATGATCATATTAATAGGATAGCCTTAGTAGATGTGGCTTGTATTGGCATTTAAACTTGGTGCAATATGTAAATCGAACACTAGATGGCGGGTTTGCAGGCTTTTGGGAAGTTTGGAGGGAGCATGCGCGAGATGTGCTTTGTCCCATAAGTATCCCCGCAGCACGCATCAGGCTCCATGCCCCTGATGAGTCACTGTGTGACGAAATCGATAGGGCGGAGCCTGATGCGGAAGCGGGACTGAGGCTACACGGACTTGCGTGGAGGCGGCGAGGCGGTACGCGGAAGGGAATCCACCACACACCGAGCGCGCGGCGGTGATGGGAGAGAGCCCGGCGGATCTGTAGCCTGCCAGCCCTGGCCATCCATACGGGGGAGAGCCCGTTTTAAAACTCTAGGCGATTTTATCCTTTGGAGCATGTGAGTGCAATATGTTTTAAATAAATACATTTTTTTATACGGTATCACACTATGTGGAGTTTTCTTTGAGGTGATTGACATTGAAGAAACCTTCTGGGACTAAAGTGGATTGTTGATGTGGTCGGAAAGGTGGGGGACGACCTGGGAACTGTCCCAAGGCTCATACTGACCTGGTGGTCAGTCAATTCGGTGAGTGGCACACAAAGGGTGCTGGTGGTGGTTAATGCCTGAGACGTTGATTCTGCTGGAACTCATTATATTCGTACTTTGAACTGGAGATATCTACAATTGATTGTGGACTATATTTAACATCAAGGACTCATTTGTTTTGTCTGCTATAATTTGCCTGTATTTCTATATGTGCTAACATCTACACGTGTACCTTGAGCGCCACCTCTTGGGTAAAGATTTGTTAATGATTAAGAGGAGGCGAACAGGTGTCATTTAAGTTTTCCACTGTGAGCGCTACCTCTTGGGTTTTAAAGTTACTTAGCAACCTATTTATCAAATGGTTAAAAAGTGAACAGAAGTGGGCTGAAAAAGGAGGAAACAGTACTCCAAACCGCTACTATTAATGTTTGTCCAAAAAACACCAAAGTTCATTTCTCTCATTGAGACCCATCCTACCACACGCTCCTGTAAGGGAAATAAGTCTTGCCTCCTCCCTTCGCAGGAGTTGATCCCTAGACCCCCCCTCTACGTGGGGCAGACACCAATTTGAGACCACAGAATCTTAAACATTCAGCATTCCCTGCATGTAGATCCCTGATATGAGCAATCAACCTACCAGCCCCCTTACCAGTTTCAATGGACTTATAGTGCTCCTGGAATCGGGTCTTAATCGGACGCGTGGTTTTGCCAATGTAGAACCTCATACATGGGCAAAACACCACATACACTGTAAATTCAGTTCCACAGTGTATACAGTCCTTAATCTGCACCGTATAGCCGCCCAGCTGTATATTTTTACACGGCCAGAATTGATGGCAATGACAGCAATTGTGGCAACGGAAATTGCCCTTAGGCCTAGCCTTGGTCAGCCAATCAGGTTCACCAAGGTCCCTGAATTCACTGCTGACCAACCTGTCACCGATAGTCGGGGCACGACGAAACGTTATCATTGCTTTTTCGGGCAACCGTTTTTCCCAATTAGGGCGGCTGCGCAGCTCGACCCAATTCCTTGAGACAGCCTTTCGAATCTTGTCTGACATGGGGGAAAAATCAAAGACAAAAGGCACATTGGCTTTATGATCCACAATATTATTCTTCTTGCTTCTTCTGCCTGTACCTCTTTTCAGGATATCCTCTCGTCCACGGCTATCAGCCTTATTGAAGGCCTCAATCAGTAGAGAGAGAGGGTACCCTCGATTTAAAAGTCTGTACCCTAACTCCCTACTCTGGGTAATGGAATCACCATGTTTGCTATTGTTTCTTTTGAGACGTAAGAATTGACTGTATGGAATGCTGTTCACAACATGACGGGGATGATAACTATCATAGGCCAGGATGGAATTAGTGGAAGTGGCTTTCCTAAAGCCCCTGGATAAAAGCCGCCCTTCATCCACATAGATGACCAAGTCCAAAAACTCCATCTCCGTGCCTCCCCACACGCCAGTGAACCTCATGTTGAGGTCATTCTGCCTCAACCATCCTACAAATTCGTGGAAGAGGGACTCAGTCCCGTCCCAAACAAGAAGCACATCATCCATATACCGATGCCAGGACACGATTGCGTGGCGATAGGGATTATCATGGTTGTAAATATACTGGTCCTCCCAGTAAGCCAGAAAAATATTGGCAAACGTGGGGGCCACTGATGTCCCCATCGCCACGCCCGAGGCCTGTCTGTACCATTGATTATTGAAAAGGAAGGCATTGTGGGTAAGAACAAAGGACAAACATTTGCCAATATAATCTACCCAATCCACATCTTTGCCCCTTTCCATTAGAAACGATTTAATCACTGTTACCCCTAGTTTTTGAGGGATTCTAGTATACAGACTTTCTACATCTATGGATGCCAGAAAATACTGGTCTTTCCATTCGATGGTTGGTAGAGGCCTCAGAACTGCCAATGTGTCTGCCAAGTGGGAGGGAACATCCTCCAAAAATGGTCTTAATGTATATTCAAGGTACCGGGATAAAGGTTCCGTGACCGATCCCTTGGCAGACACAATCGGGCGACCCGGAGGGCACTCCAGATTTTTATGAACCTTCGGTAAAAAATACCAGACTGGTTTCCTGGGAAAGTCTGGGAAAAGACCCTCCCCCAATTTACGGGATAACCACCCTTGTTCTACACCCTGTCTCAAAAGGGTGCGTAAAGTCTTCAGATAGTGCTGTGTTGGATCACCTCTGAGTTTCTCATAAAAACCATCCGGGCCTTGAAGCTGTCTAAGACCCTCTTTCAAGTAATAAGCTCTTGACATTAAAACCAGGTTGCCCCCCTTATCTGCCTTTTTCACAACAATATGCTTATTTCCACTCAACCAGTTCAAGGCTGCAATCTCTTGGGGGATTAAATTAGGTTCACTAGTAGGGTATACCAGGGCTCGTAATTCCTCCCTTGTCTTAACGTTAAAAGCATCGAGATCTGTTCCTGGAGCCACTGGGAAGTCCCTGGTAGATTTGCAGGGAATAAAGGACAGTCCAGAATCTCCACATGATTCCTCCATCTGAGAATCCATATCCATATCACTCTCTTTTAACAGGTCAGTAAGATCCCTCAAAGCTTGTAGATCATTGGGGGATGGTGTAAAACCCAATTCGCCCACCTGGTTACAACCAGATTGGTTGGAGTTCCCTTCTGACCTATGGAGGGATGATATATTTAAACGTCTTACTGCTTTGTACCAGTCTACTTCAAACCTGAAGTTATCAAACCCACAGTTAATAGAGTAACCCAGGCCTTTTTTCAATAAAGTATCACAGCCTTCTGGCAAGGAAATACCTGATAGATTAATAATTTGGAGATCATCTGTAGGAATTCCTACTTCTTCCTCCAGCCCTGAAAACCCATCCACTCCTGGTCATCCAAAACCCACCACACCTCAATCATGTGCAAGGGCCCCTTTGGGCGGAGGACCAGGCGGGGACGGAGAAAGCCCCAACAGACCACCAGCGAAGAGGGTGCGGTGGCACCAACAAACCTCTGGTCGGAAATACTGGAGGAAGAAGTAGGAATTCCTACAGATGATCTCCAAATTATTAATCTATCAGGTATTTCCTTGCCAGAAGGCTGTGATACTTTATTGAAAAAAGGCCTGGGTTACTCTATTAACTGTGGGTTTGATAACTTCAGGTTTGAAGTAGACTGGTACAAAGCAGTAAGACGTTTAAATATATCATCCCTCCATAGGTCAGAAGGGAACTCCAACCAATCTGGTTGTAACCAGGTGGGCGAATTGGGTTTTACACCATCCCCCAATGATCTACAAGCTTTGAGGGATCTTACTGACCTGTTAAAAGAGAGTGATATGGATTCTCAGATGGAGGAATCATGTGGAGATTCCGGACTGTCCTTTATTCCCTGCAAATCTACCAGGGACTTCCCAGTGGCTCCAGGAACAGATCTCGATGCTTTTAACGTTAAGACAAGGGAGGAATTACGAGCCCTGGTATACCCTACTAGTGAACCTAATTTAATCCCCCAAGAGATTGCAGCCTTGAACTGGTTGAGTGGAAATAAGCATATTGTTGTGAAAAAGGCAGATAAGGGGGGC
The DNA here is from genome assembly GCF_040937935.1 of Hyperolius riggenbachi. Taxonomy (NCBI): domain Eukaryota; kingdom Metazoa; phylum Chordata; class Amphibia; order Anura; family Hyperoliidae; genus Hyperolius; species Hyperolius riggenbachi. The sequence goes on along the minus strand of NC_090650.1, from coordinate 210,640,138 downwards.
AACCTGGTTTTAATGTCAAGAGCTTATTACTTGAAAGAGGGTCTTAGACAGCTTCAAGGCCCGGATGGTTTTTATGAGAAACTCAGAGGTGATCCAACACAGCACTATCTGAAGACTTTACGCACCCTTTTGAGACAGGGTGTAGAACAAGGGTGGTTATCCCGTAAATTGGGGGAGGGTCTTTTCCCAGACTTTCCCAGGAAACCAGTCTGGTATTTTTTACCGAAGGTTCATAAAAATCTGGAGTGCCCTCCGGGTCGCCCGATTGTGTCTGCCAAGGGATCGGTCACGGAACCTTTATCCCGGTACCTTGAATATACATTAAGACCATTTTTGGAGGATGTTCCCTCCCACTTGGCAGACACATTGGCAGTTCTGAGGCTTCTACCAACCATCGAATGGAAAGACCAGTATTTTCTGGCATCCATAGATGTAGAAAGTCTGTATACTAGAATCCCTCAAAAACTAGGGGTAACAGTGATTAAATCGTTTCTAATGGAAAGGGGCAAAGATGTGGATTGGGTAGATTATATTGGCAAATGTTTGTCCTTTGTTCTTACCCACAATGCCTTCCTTTTCAATAATCAATGGTACAGACAGGCCTCGGGCGTGGCGATGGGGACATCAGTGGCCCCCACGTTTGCCAATATTTTTCTGGCTTACTGGGAGGACCAGTATATTTACAACCATGATAATCCCTATCGCCACGCAATCGTGTCCTGGCATCGGTATATGGATGATGTGCTTCTTGTTTGGGACGGGACTGAGTCCCTCTTCCACGAATTTGTAGGATGGTTGAGGCAGAATGACCTCAACATGAGGTTCACTGGCGTGTGGGGAGGCACGGAGATGGAGTTTTTGGACTTGGTCATCTATGTGGATGAAGGGCGGCTTTTATCCAGGGGCTTTAGGAAAGCCACTTCCACTAATTCCATCCTGGCCTATGATAGTTATCATCCCCGTCATGTTGTGAACAGCATTCCATACAGTCAATTCTTACGTCTCAAAAGAAACAATAGCAAACATGGTGATTTCATTACCCAGAGTAGGGAGTTAGGGTACAGACTTTTAAATCGAGGGTACCCTCTCTCTCTACTGATTGAGGCCTTCAATAAGGCTGATAGCCGTGGACGAGAGGATATCCTGAAAAGAGGTACAGGCAGAAGAAGCAAGAAGAATAATATTGTGGATCATAAAGCCAATGTGCCTTTTGTCTTTGATTTTTCCCCCATGTCAGACAAGATTCGAAAGGCTGTCTCAAGGAATTGGGTCGAGCTGCGCAGCCGCCCTAATTGGGAAAAACGGTTGCCTGAAAAAGCAATGATAACGTTTCGTCGTGCCCCGACTATCGGTGACAGGTTGGTCAGCAGTGAATTCAGGGACCTTGGTGAACCTGATTGGCTGACCAAGGCTAGGCCTAAGGGCAATTTCCGTTGCCACAATTGCTGTCATTGCCATCAATTCTGGCCGTGTAAAAATATACAGCTGGGCGGCTATACGGTGCAGATTAAGGACTGTATACACTGTGGAACTGAATTTACAGTGTATGTGGTGTTTTGCCCATGTATGAGGTTCTACATTGGCAAAACCACGCGTCCGATTAAGACCCGATTCCAGGAGCACTATAAGTCCATTGAAACTGGTAAGGGGGCTGGTAGGTTGATTGCTCATATCAGGGATCTACATGCAGGGAATGCTGAATGTTTAAGATTCTGTGGTCTCAAATTGGTGTCTGCCCCACGTAGAGGGGGGTCTAGGGATCAACTCCTGCGAAGGGAGGAGGCAAGACTTATTTCCCTTACAGGAGCGTGTGGTAGGATGGGTCTCAATGAGAGAAATGAACTTTGGTGTTTTTTGGACAAACATTAATAGTAGCGGTTTGGAGTACTGTTTCCTCCTTTTTCAGCCCACTTCTGTTCACTTTTTAACCATTTGATAAATAGGTTGCTAAGTAACTTTAGCCCAATTTTTTTTTTTTTCCCCTTTGTATGTATTAATCCCCTTTTCCCTCTTTGAAGGTACCTCTTCTTTATATGAACTGAATTTCTAATTTCTGTATATATAAACTGAAATCGTATCTTTCCATGCAACTTTGGCTCTATGCCACCAATGATCCGCATATAATGCGGATGTTTACGTCTATCCATCAGTTTCCTCTCCCTTTTGCTGCATTTGTATACCTGTTTTAAGACGTTTACATGGCGCATTGTGAATGCGTACTAAATGCTGTTTTTATCTCTTTGTTGTTTCAGGTCTTCAAACGGCGTGCCTGGTTGTCTAGGCTACGCTCTGCAGTCTCCGCACTGATACCGGCAGCCAATTAGAAAGTGGAGGAAGTGAGATATGCGGGTCACGTGACTTTAGTCACGTGACGCTTGGGGAAATCCCATTGCACGCTCCCAAGCAAGGGGGCGTGCCTCCTCCAGCGGGCGGACTGACCGGCTCGGGGCGGCGCTTCACTCTGGCGCGCGCTCGGCAGTGCGGGAAACCTGCAGCGTTTGGTAAGACTTGATGCTAATGTATTTCTCTATATATATCGTGTTTTTTATGCCATACTTTGTATCTTCTGCCTCTGAAGAAGCAGGTTTATCCTGTGAAACAGCTGTAAGGCTTAGAATTGTTGTATGTATCTATGAAGGTGTTGGGAGTTCATTAAAGGTGACTTGCAAATCCATCTGGTGCCCGGAGAATCTTACTTGTTTTTGCCTCATTTTGACTAGAGCACACTTCCTACAATGCTAAGACCACCTTACTCAAAACCTCGAACGTGACCGGGTGTCTGGAATCCCTCGTAACCGATCCCACCCTGAATCCTTTCATAGCCTGCCCCACCCTAAAATCCTTCGTCACATCCCTTTGACCCCTGAACTTAAACAAAAAGGCCAATGCCGCCAACTTCTTAGACATGGCCGCCGCTGACGTGCCCTCCGCGAAATTATTCCCTACAAAATATAGGAGCAAGCATGACCGATCCTCATCCATTGAGCAGCCCCCGACTTGTGCCATCAAAGCGTCCCACGCTTCCCAGACGGGCGTGTACGCTGCCCATGTTGAATCTGATAGGGACCGCCTAATCAGTTGTGATATTGCCCAAACGGAATTGTCCACATCATCTCTGGACAGGGAACCCCACTCTCCTCCGCTGACAGTGCCGCTGCCCGGAACCTGTCCCACTGGAAGCGAGAGAGGGCATCAGCAATGACGTTGTCAACCCCGGGCAAATGCACCACAAAGATGCAAATATTTAACCGTAAACACAACAGGACCAATTGTCTCATTAACCTAACCACTGGCGGCGAAGATGCTGAAAATTTGTTTACCGCTAGCACTACGCCCAAGTTATCGCAATTGAAGCTAATGCGTTTGTTAGCCAATGTCTGCCCCCAGAGAGCCCGACGCGTCCGTGAATAACTCGATGTCAAAGTTACTCACCTCCTCCTCCATCCACAGAGACCTGCCGTTGAAATCCTGTAAAAAGGTCAACCATACCTTTAAATCCTCCCTCATGTCCCCCGTCACACAGACGCGGTGGTGAGGTGAAGAAATTCCTGCCGTGGTACTGGACAAACGCCTGCAGAAGATGCGTCCCATCGGCATAATCCTGCAGGCGAAATTCAATTTGCCGAGTAGGGATTGAAGGTCCCGAAGGGTGACCTTCTTTTTGCCCACTACAGTCTGCATAGTTGACTGCAGGTCCCTAACCTTGTCAATCGGCAGGCTGCATTCCATGGCAACCATGTCGATATGAACTACCAAAAACTTCAAGGATGTGGTGGGCCCCTCCGTTTTTGCTAACGCTAGAGGAATACCAAAGGACTCGCAAATCTGATACATTGCCACCAAGGCGGAAGTTCAGTCCGATGAACCTGCCGCCCCCATAAAGAGGAAGTCGTCCAGGTAGTGTATCACTGATCGGACGCCTGCAACTTCTTTTACCACCCACTCAATGAAACAGCTAAATTTTTCAAAAAATGAGCAAGAGATCGCACAACGCATTGGTAGGCAAAGGTCGACAAAATTATTCCTTTCCCAAACAATCCCCAACAAACGAAAGCTGGATGGATGGACCGGCAGGAGCCTGAAGGCCGACTCCATGTCTGTCTTGGCTAAAAGGGAACCCTGGCCCAACCTCCTAACCCAACGGAGAGCTACGTCAAATGATGTATACACTACCGACGTGTCCTGCCCCGACAAACCGTCATTAACTGATGACCCTTTTGGTGTATGAGGCGGAAGGAACCTGGTTCTTTTGTGGGGACTACCCCCAGTGGTGACACAATCAAGCCATCCAGCGAGCAAACAGTAAATGGTCCCGCTACCCGGCCCGCCGCCATTTCCTTGGCCAATTTAGATGACACGACCTCAGGAAATTCCATTGCCGACCTAAGATTCCTATGTGCCCCCCCCCCCGTCACTACGCATTGACTGGGTATGATGAAACCCTCCGACCCCCCCCCCCCCCCCCCGCAAAAACGCTGCATCCTCAGCCCGCGGATACTCACGCAAGAATGGTTCCATCTTTTGCACTCTCACCGGAGTCCTCCCTCTTGTTTCCAGAATCCGACGCCCTAGCCTTCCTCTGCTTGTAGCATCTTGATGCCGGCTGTGATCCACCACACCCTGAACACTCGTGTTTGAATTGGCACGAGGACCCGAATCTGCATGTGCTGTCATTAAATTGCCAGCACAAACCCCCTTCGTTCTGCTGCCCGTTTTACCTGTGACACCTGCACTATCTTGTCCCCGAAAGGACTGCTGCCCCGTTGCTGGAATTATTAAACTCATCCATAATTCAATGTCCTTGTGGTTCCAATACACAGAAGGCCTAACCACCTTTTTCTGCCTGAACAACTCGTCATACTTGAGCCAGGCATCTCCCCCATATCTCCTATAAGCCTCTCCAATCGCGTTCTGATAGCAGAAAAGAGCCGAACAGCACTCCGGATTCTTTTCACCTATAACGCAAGCCAAAATCTCAAACGTCTGCAACCAGTTCTGGAACGTGCGCGGAATCAATCGATACCTGCGCCGCTCCTCCTCCTCTTTTTTGGATTCGGTAGACTTTACCTTATCCAGATTAAACTTTGCCAGTTGTAACAGTTAAAAAATTTCCACAAACTCACCTTTCCAGATGCGTTCACGAACCTCCGCCTTCAGATGAATCCCTAGCGGCCCTGTAAGGCACGTGTACATCTCGGACTTAGCCGCATCCGCCAGCCTAACAAAATCCACCTCATCAGTTTTTGAAACCTCCCCTGAAACCTCACTGGTTTTCACCGCTACTTCCGAACTGGCCAGCGTCACTGGTGCTGGTACCGTTTGGGACGGAACCTGAGTAGCTGCTGGACCTGCTGTGACCAATCCTGCTGCAGCTGGCTGCTGTGCAACTGATCCACTGCCACTTGGCAGTTGTACCTCCCTCTGCTGAACCACCAGGGGTGCGGCCGGTGTCTGTACCTGTCCCGCCCACACCCCAACAGGTAAACCCAGCGCTGCCGGGGCCCCCCCCAACAAACTTCTCATGCCTGCCATGAATGACTCTAAAGCCGGGATAATCACTGCCTGCGCATTACCCCCCCAGCTTGCCTCAGTCTGCGCTGGCCCCCCTTGCACCCCCACATCTGACCCACATGCAATACTGGCAATGTTAGGAATTATAGAGGCCTCACCTGGTGGCGCAGGTAAGCCCACCTGCCCGACTGCTACTCCGGATCCTGCTGAGGTTGATGCCCCTTCGTTCTGCTGCGGTGCTGCGTCATTGGACCCGCCGGCGGCCGCGCCCTACTGTGGGGAAGAGTGGCCTGCCTGGCTGCTCCGCTGCTGGGCCCTGTCATCATGCCGCTCATCACCATGCCTGGATGCCGCTGCCTCCTCACTCCTCCTGGTAGACGATCTGTCCACCGCTTTACCCCGCCTGGCTCCTCCTGCCGAGCCGCTCTTGACGCTACTGGTCCTCCCGGCTCACCCACCTGCCGCCGCCTTCTTAGCAGGGGGCGCCGGAGGGTCCTGCACTGGGCTCCCGCCCCTCCGCTGCGACCGCGAGGTCGGCTCCGGGCTGAGCCGTTCAGGCGGCCTGGAAGTTCTCCGTCCCAGCTCCTGCTGCTGGCCACTGGTACTGGGGCCCGCCGACATGGCCGCCATCTGCAACTGGACCCACTCCGGTCCTCTGGACGCCGCCTCCGTACGGATCCTCTCCACCAAGGCCTCCAAGTCCTCCATGCTGCAAACAGGCAAGGTACATCCTTCCAGCTTCTTGCCCAACACCCGTCTGTCTAACTCCACCCCCCGCCTTCCTCAAAGTTGCCTACCCAGCTCCACCTACTCCTTCCTGGCCACTGCCTCCTGACTTAACCCTATCCTTCCTGGCAGGCTACTCTATCATGTGCGGCCTTGCAGATTCCTCTGCGCTGCATTTACAGGACTTTCCTTTCTGTTATATGTCCTTACAGTTTTTCTTCTGGGGTAATAAAATAAAGAATAAGTAAACCGTCTTCATTTCTATTAAGAGCAAAGGATGCATATTTTTGTGTGAAAGTAAAGAGACAATATTTTGCACGCCATGATTGCTGTAATACATTGAAATTCCATCGGTACAAATGTTTTTTTTTTCTGGATGTAGGTGATGGTCAATGATACAGTAATGAAAAATTCATCCCAAGTGAAATGTATGTGCAATTTATTTATATTTTTTATGTATAACCTACTTGTGCTTAAGAGACTAGTTGAAAAAAGCTCAGCAATATCATTCCTGTCTAAATCATGGTATTTGCAGGCAGTACTTTTTTTTTGAAATTTAGAGACTGCTCAGATTAAGACTGAAACATTTTTCTTAAAATAGAGAAATATTCTAATAAAAATAGGGAAGATGTGATGATTCTCCAGTGGTTGCAGCAACATGAGTTTTCGGAGATCTGCAAATCACATATTTTGAGAACTGTCATTAAATAGTGGAATATTCTGTGACAGCTAGCAGAGTCCCCATATTACATATTTATAACATGCAGTAAAGCTCTGAGCTCAAAATAAAGACTAAAAAATGCAATGCCTTGGAAGTCAATGGTAGCAGTGGCTTCTGACTAACTAACCATATAATCAGAAAAATGTGGGATGCTGTTTATGCTATTAATTAAATCTCTCCCCCATTCTTTTAGAGTCAGCACAGAGACAGTTATTCTACAATAATGTGAAACCAAACAAACGTATTACTTCAATCTGCTGTAATTCCCAGTGGTAAATAAAGATAGAAAACAGTAGTCTGTCATTGTTAGCACAGTAAACACAAACACATTTGAGCTTAATTGCATAATATTAAGGTGCAAAAAGTTCAAAGTAGATTTTTTTTTCTCTAGAATTAGTAGGCTAAATTAAAAACAGCAGCATACATGCTGGCATTGAATGGAGAAAGAAAGAAGAGCATGTGCCTCTGCGTGCGTGTCCATGTGTGTTCTCTCTCTCTCTCTCTCTCTCTCTCTATCTCTCTCTCTCTCTCTCTCTCTCTCTCTCTCTCTCTCTCTCTATATATATATATATATATATATATATATAAGAAGATGAGCCCAGGGATTCAATTTTCACTACTCCATGCAGTTCATGCCTACCAGCCAGGAAGAGCCATAATAGTCTTTTCTAAAGGCTCTGCTATTATGCCCTCCTTCTAATTTACAGGTGCTGTGTGCTTGCTAAGATAGCATGTCATGACGCTGAGAAGCACAAGCACTGTTGTTCATTCCTGGGCAGTTTATGTCTATCTTTATATGTGTCCTACTGGTCACTGACTAAAAATGTACACTTGCCCTTGATTGTTGCAGTGAAAGAATGGGATGAGAAACGGCTGTTACCAACAAGGTTATGCTAATTATTTGTAAAATACTATCTGGCTACATGTAGATGCCTCCTTTTTTTACTGTAGACAGAAAATTGTCTTCAAATTCAGAGATATATTTTCAGTTTGAGATTTTCAATACATTTTAAACCTTAATACCTAATTATATAATGGGGAATCGAATCTCAGCTGTGGTGAAACAGTCCTTCTTTCACCTAAGGAACATTGCAAAAATTAAGCACCTCGTACCACTAGCAGATCTTCCAACCCTACTTCATGCCTTCATCACATCACGGTTGGACTACTGCAAAGTTCTCTATCAAGGCCTTCAAAACAAAGGCTTGCACCACCTGCAATTAGTTAAGATTTCTGCTGTAAAGCTGTTAACAAGCCAACCCCGCCACTGCCACATAACACCGATCCTTTGCTCACTCCACTGGCTACCAATAAAATTTACAATTGTAGTTAAGATTGGCTTATTGACATTCAAATCCTTGCACAATCTGGGCCCTGGATACCTAAGAGATTTGTTGCAACTGCAACTCACCTTCCACAGTCTTAAATCAAAAGGATCTAATAACTTGGTCATCCTCGTCGTCCACCTCAAAACCTTTGGAGACAGAGCCTTCTGTCACGCCCCTACACTTTGGAACTCCCTGCCACACCCTATCAGGACATCTACAGTACATCCCTGGAAGAATTTAAGTCCATACTGAAAAACCACCTGTTTAGTTTTGCATTTACAAACACCAGACCATTTCTTCTGTAACACAGTCCAGCCTGCCACCATGAAATACATATTGATCTGAGACATATCTATGTGCATAGAGTTCTATGGGAGAAAAACGCTTTACAGAGGTTATTGTATTGTATTGTAATACACAATTTGACCTACAACTTAAAGTGAACCTCCGGACTAAAAATCGACTCAGCAGCACTGAAAAGGCTTGGTGTTTCTTTAACAGTTTCACAGCATCAGAACTTTGTTTCTCTTATCCAAGCCTCATTTTTAGCTGCACAGAAGAAAACTGCCCGGGCTTTTTTCCCCTGATGCTGTGCAAAGCATGATGGGATTTCTGATGATGTTGCTCTCGTTCTGCTGTTTTGGTGCAATTTTTTTTTTTTAAATTTTGAATTTGACATTTGAAGTCTAGTGTGTGCAGCTTGGAGGGGTTATCAGGACACAGGACAGTAGGAACTGTGTCTCCTGCTCCTTGTCACCTCCTTTCAACCAAAAAGATGGCTGCCCCCATGACAAAGATGGCAGCCCCCATGAATCACAAACATTTGCCTGTTCCTTTAAAACAGGGTGGGTAAAAAATTATATTACCTATCTATTCTAATTAACATAACTAATGTAACTTAATGACAGTATGCTTGTTTAGGCTGAAGTTCCCCTTTAAAGAGACACTGAAGCGGAAAAAAAAAATATGATATAGTGAATTGGTTGTGTACTATGAATAATTACTAGAAGATTAGCAGCAAAGAAAATATTCTCATACTTTTATTTTCAGGTATATAGTGTTTTTTCTAACATTGCATCATTCTATAATATGTGCAGATTACACAACACTCAGCATTCAAAATGAGTCTTTCAGAGCAGTCTGTGAAGTAATGACCTCTCCTCTAGCAGAGGAAAAGTAAATAGTCCAGGAACAGTTGAGATAATAAAAGTCAGATAACTGCCCTCTCCACGACTAACTTAGTCGGAGAGCTTAATGGCTTGTTTGCATAGAGATAACAACTGGAGTTTCTTAACTCTTCCTGTACTGGAAACAATTAGACTGATGTATCTGATCTTAATGTTTTATTTCTTAGCTGTGCTACACATACAAATCATAATATCATAGTTTTTTTTTCGCTTCAGTGTCTCTTTAATCTGTGTTTTATATCATTTTGCCACCCTGTATGAATGAGTTTGACACCCCTGATTCCAACAAATAACAAGCTTACTTGCCATAGAGGTACAAATTGTATTTACAACAGTCTACATTTGCGTTTTTCTACATGAATTTTTATGTCAGTTTGCAATCTTTTGGTTAGCACATGATCCTACAAGTGTGTCTCTTGCCTTAATGATAAATTATGCTTGCCTCTTGAGCTGCTCCAACTGTCTCTTTCTCTAGTCTTATGATGTTGATGAAAGGTTTAGTGGGCACCAGTTTAGTGACAGTTGGTCAGTGGGTGCATTTTTGTGAAGAAGAAATAAGGAAAGGATGAACAAAATTTACAGGTCTGAGTCTATTCATTAAACAGCTGGACTGGATCACTTTAAATTTATGGTTGTTATCAGTTTAGAATTTTTTAATTTCCAATCAGCATTTAATCTGTTAGCATCAGGGTCAGTTCTAGCTACAATGGAGCAAAGGTAACCTTGGGGACCACCCTGACAATGGGTTGCTGCGTTGAAGGAGCCAGGAAGGTGGATCTGGAGGCCATAGCAGACAATGCTTATCTGCAGCTCAGATCCATATCCCACACATAATAGCGTTAGAGCCTAGATCTGCCACTAATGCCTCCCCCCCTGTATTGTTGCCAGATGTTCCCCCAACAACCTTCTCCCTTGTATAGTAGCCCCCCCCCCCATTATGGATGTAGTGGGGACAGGCACACACTCAAATTTATTGAATTCCAGGTGCTGGATGTCCTGTCTATCTCTCCATATGTTTAATAAATTAGCCTTTTAAAGCATATCCAAAATGAAAAAAAATCAAGCTTTACTTACCGGGGGTGTCTTCCATTCCTTAGAAGTCTATCTGGTCCAGTGCTGCAGTTCTGGTACACTCCAGGGTGTCCCCTCTGTAAGATCCCCGACCTCAGCTGTAGTCACAGACAAGTGCAGAAGCCCACAACCACAGCTGTGATCAACGATATTACGGAGGGGACAGCAGCACCCAGGAGGGCAGCAGAACTGCATCGTTTCACCAGATAGACTTCTAGGGGCTGGAAGAAGCCTCAGGTAAGTAAAACGTAACTTTTTTTTAGCTCGGATATCCTTTAAGGTTGAGTTCAGATGTTTTGCATATAGGAGTATATTTATCCCATTGTGGATCTGGAATTTTATGATTTAAGGTGCTCATACATCAGCCGCCCAACCAACTAACCGACCATCCAATTCGGTTATTATAATCAAGGGCATGCCCGACCGACAAAGCAACCAATTTTGGGACGGAAATTGGCCGCACGGTTGATCTCGCATGCTGCAAGATGTCGGCCCGAAGTTGGTTGGTCTGGTGCGTGGCGGTACGGCAGCCGATTTGCGAACGAGCGACGAGACGATGAAACCCCCGCCGCTGCTGCCGCAATGTATAAATGTATGTAGTGTGTGCATTTATACATTACCTGTCCGGTGTCAGCCTCCACACAGTTTCCGTCCATTTCGCCGACTTCCGCATACCCGCCGGCGGCGCATAGCGTCTGACGGCAGACGCTATGCGCCGCTTGCATGTATTCGGCTGTTACCCGCGAGATGGACGGACACCGTGCGGAAGCTGCTACAGGACAGGTAATGTATAAATGCCCACTCTACATACATTTATACATTTTGGGGGCAACGGCAGGGTGGACGTGGTGGGCTCAGCCGATTCATGCTGAAATCGGACAGGAATTGGCCTGTAGTGTATGGGCAGATTCGACCAAGAGACAAATGTATCTCTAATCAGATTTGATTAGAGATAAATGTGTCTCTTGGTCGAATCTGCCCATAATCTTCTGATGTATGGCCATGTTTAGACTCCATCCATGTTATTTGTAATATCTACAGTTTTAGTTTCAAAAACCTTTATTGAGTTTTTGCCAAAAGATAGGCTAAATCTCCATAATACCCACACAGGGGCTATTTCATTGATATGGAACAAAGAATAAACAGATAAGAGATTGAACAAACAAAAAACAACAGAGCAAGAGGTTAGAGGGCTCAGGTAACAAGAATAATCAGACAAGGAGCTTAAAAGATAACAGTATTTCAAAATTACCTTAAAATGAGCGAAGACAGTGTGAAAGACCAACACTCTCCAGCCAAACTATCCAGGGAGACCAAACATTAGAAAAGCTTTGCAATGTGTCAGATAGACAAACACTGGGACTGGAACACAGACCCTAAAAAAAGCCCCTCCTATAACGGTATATTGTATGTAATACCTAAAATATAGCTTTTAATAAGTTAAGTAATTAAAAATGTATTGGGCTACACAACAACCACCAAACATACAACAGGACGATGGGGGTAGATACATAATGAGGTTCAATGTGTCAGATACTTTGGCGGTTATATGGGCAGATTACATAGCCTCAGTCACCAAATTGGTGACATCTTGCACTGTAAGAGCCGCAGTAAGCCAATAATGAGCTAACACTCTTTTGGACAAAGAAGCCAGATGTTGGGGAAGCTTATGAGCTTGGTGAGAAAGGGAAGAAGAAGAAGCCAAATAAGAATATATTTGGTGTAAAGGGGATAAGGTGTCCCACCACATTTTTGATTATTCTCCATAAAATTTCCAAAAATGTTGGGGTCAGCGACATTTCCACCAGTTATGCCATAATGTTCCTACTTGACCACAGCCTCTAAAACATGAAGGCGATCTAGATGAATTCAATTTAGGAAGTCTGTCTGGTGTAAATTAAAATATGCTTGATGTAAGAGTTTTAGAGAACATTCGAATGTGGAGAAATACATGCTAAATTTAGTAAGTGTTTCACAGCGGTGTGTCCATCGTTTGGTAGACATGGGCCTTCCAGTGTCTGATTCCCATTTCAGTATAAAGCGGGGTTTCTCCAAGGGTTTGGGCCCATTTAACCACTTCCCGGCCGCCGTATACACAATTGGCGGCCGGGAAGTGGACCCCGCAAGGACTGCCGTAATCACAAATGGCGACGGTCCTTTTACGGGCATGGGCGGCGCGATCGCGTCATTCGTGACGCGATCGGCCGCCGGGGACTGGCTCCGCCCACCTCGCGCTGTAACCCTCCGGCCGTTCGGAAGCGCCGGCGGGTTACTAGCACCCGGATCGCCGCATACAAAGTGTATAATACACTTTGTAATGTATACAAAGTGTATTATACAGGCTGCCTCCTGCCCTGGTGGTCCCAGTGTCCGAGGGACCACCAGGGCAGGCTGCAGTCACCCTAGTCTGCACCCAAGCACACTGATTTCCTCCCCCCTGCCCCCTGATCGCCCACAGCACCCCTCAGACCCCCCCCCCTGCCCACCCCCCAGACCCCTGTTTGCACCCAATCACCCCCCTAATCACCCATCAATCACTCCCTGTCACTATCTGTCAACGCTATTTTTTTTTTATGCCCTAAACTGCCCCCTGCTCCCTCCTGATCACCCCCCCACCCCTCAGATTCTTCCCAAACCCCCCCCCCCTGTGTACTGTATGCATCTATCCCCCTGATCACCTGTCAATCACCTGTCAATCACCTGTCAATCACCCATCAATCACCCATCAATCACCCCCTGTCACTGCCACCCATCAATCAGCCCCTAACCTGCCCCTTGCGGGCAATCTGATCACCCACCCACACCAATAGATCGCCCGCAGATCCGACGTCAGACCACCTCCCAAGTGCAGTGTTTACATCTGTTATCTACCCTAAACACCCACTAATTACCCATCAATCACCCATCAATCACCTCCTATCACCACCTGTCACTGTTACCCATCAGATCAGACCCTAATCTGCCCCTTGCGGGCACCCAATCACCCGCCTACACGCTCAGATTGCCCTCAGACCCCCCCTTATCAATTCGCCAGCGCAATATTTACATCTGTTCTTCCCTGTAATAACCCACTGATCACCTGTCAATCACCCATCAATCACCCCCTGTCACTGCCACCCATCAATCACCCCCTGTCACTGCCACCCATCAATCAGCCCCTAACCTGCCCCTTGCAGGCAATCGGATCACCCACCCACACCAATAGATCGCCCGCAGATCCGACGTCAGATCACCTCCCAAGTGCAGTGTTTACATCTGTTCTCTACCCTAAACACCCACTAATTACCCATCAATCACCCATAAATCACCCCCTATCACCACCTGTCACTGTTACCCATCAGATCAGACCCTAATCTGCCCCTTGCGGGCACCCAATCACCCGCCTACACGCTCAGATTGCCCTCAGACCCCCCCTTATCAATTCGCCAGGGCATTATTTACATCTGTCCTTCCCTGTAATAACCCACTGATCACCCATCAATCACCCCCTGTCACTGCCACCCATCAATCACCCCCTGTCACTGCCACCCATCAATCTGCCCCTAACCTGCCCCTTGCGGGCAATCTGATCACCCACCCACACCAATAGATCGCCCGCAGATCCGACGTCAGATCACCTCCCAAGTGCATTGTTTACATCTGTTCTCTACCCTAAACACCCACTAATTACCCATCAATCACCCCCTGTCACAGCTACCTATCAGATTAGACCCCTATCTGCCCCTATGGCACTCAATCACCCGCCCACACCCTCAGAACGCCCTCAGACCCCAGCCCTGATCACCTCGCTAGTGCATTGCTTGCATCTATTCCTCCCTCTAATCACACCTTGAGACACCCATCAATCACCTCCTGTCACCCCCTAGCACACCTACCCATCAGATCAGGCCCTAATTTGCCCCGAGTGGGCTCCTGATCACTCGGCCAAACCCTCAGATCCCCCTCAGACCCCCTTCCAATCACCTCCCCAGTGCATTGATTGCATCTATTTTCCCCTCTAACCACCCCTTGAGACACCCATCAATCACCTCCTGTCACCCCCCTAGCACTCCTATCCATCAGATCAGGCCCAATACAACCTGTCATCTAAAAGGCCACCCTGCTTATGACCGGTTCCACAAAATTCGCCCCCTCATAGACCACCTGTCATCAAAATTTGCAGATGCTTATACCCCTGAACAGTCATTTTGAGACATTTGGTTTCCAGACTACTCACGGTTTTGGGCCCGTAAAATGCCAGGGCGGTATAGGAACCCCAAAAGTGACCCCATTTTAGAAAAAAGACACCCCAAGATATTCTGTTAGGTGTATGACGAGTTCATAGAAGATTTTATTTTTTGTCAAAAGTTAGCGGAAATTGATTTTTATTGTTTTTTCTTTCACAAAGTGTCATTTTTCACTAACTTGTGACAAAAAATAAAATCTTCTATGAACTCGTCATACACCTAACGGAATACCTTGGGGTGTCTTATTTCTAAAATGGGGTCACTTGTGGGGTTCCTATACTGCTCTGGCATTTTAGGGGCCCTAAACCGTGAGGAGTAGTCTAGAAAACAAATGCCTCAAAATGACCTGTGAATAGGACGTTGGGCCCCTTAGCGCACCTAGGCTGCAAAAAAGTGTCACACATGTGGTACCACCGTACTCAGGAAAAGTAGTATAATGTGTTTTGGGGTGTATTTTTACACATACCCATGCTGGGTGGGAGAAATCTCTCTGTAAATGGACAATTGTGTGTAAAAAAAATCAAACAATTGTCATTTACAGAGATATTTCTCCCACCCAGCATGGGTATGTATAAAAATACACCCCAAAACACATTATAATACTTCTCCTGAGTACGGCGGTACCACATGTGTGGCACTTTTTTACACCCTAAGTACACTAAGGGGCCCAAAGTCCAATGAGAACCTTTAGGATTTCACAGGTCATTTTGCGACATTTTGTTTCAAGACTACTCCTCACGGTTTACGGCCCCTAAAATGCCAGGGCAGTATAGGAACCCCACAAATGACCCCATTCTAGAAAGAAGACACCCAAAGGTATTCCGTTAGGAGTATGGTGAGTTCATAGAACATTTTATTTTGAAATCCTAAAGGTACTCATTGGACTTTGGGCCCCTTAGCGCAGTTAGGGTGCAAAAAAGTGCCACACATGTGGTATCGCCATACTCAGGAAAAGTAGTATAATGTGTTTTGGGGTGTATTTTTACACATACCCATGCTGAGTGGGAGAAATCTCTGTAAATGGACAATTGTGTGTAAAAAAAAATCAAACAATTGTCATTTACAGAGATATTTCTCCCACCCAGCATGGGTATGTGTAAAAATACACCCCAAAACACATTATACTACTTCTCCTGAGTACGGCAATACCACATGTGTGGCACTTTTTTGCAGCTTAACTGCGCTAAGGGGCCCAAAGTCCAATGAGCACCTTTAGGCTTTACAGGGGTGCTTACAATTTAGCACCCCCCAAAATGTCAGGACAGTAAACACACCCCACAAATGACCCCATTTTGGAAAGTAGTCACTTCAAGGTATTCAGAGAGGGGCATGGTGAGTCCGTGGCAGATTTCATTTTTTTTTTTGTCGCAAGTTAGAAGAAATGGAAACTTTTTTTTTTTTGTCACAAAGTGTCATTTTCCGCTTACTTGTGACAAAAAATAATATCTTCTATGAACTCACTATGCCTCTCAGTGAATACTTTGGGATGTCTTCTTTCCAAAATGGGGTCATTTGGGGGGTATTTACACTATCCTGGAATTCTAGCCCCTCATGAAACATGTCAGGTGCTCAGAAAAGTCAGAGATACTGGAAAATGGGAAAATTCACTTTTTGCACCATAGTTTGTAAACGCTATAACTTTTACCCAAACCAATAAATATAGGCTGAATGTTGTTTTTTTTTAATCAAAAACATGTTTGTCCACATTTTTCGTGCTGCATGTATACAGAAATTTTACTTTATTTTAAAAATGTCAGCACAGATAGTTAAAAAATCATATTTTTGACAAAATTCATGTCTTTTTTGATGAATATAATAAAAAGTAAAAATTGCAGCAGCAATCAAATAGCACCAAAAGAAAGCTTTATTAGTGACAAGAAAAGGAACCAAAATTCATTTAGGTGGTAGGTTGTATGAGCGAGCAATAAACCGTGAAACCTGCAGTGGTCTGAATGGAAAAAAGTGCCTGGTCCTTAAGGGGGGTAAAGCCCACGGTCCTCAAGTGGTTAATATAGTATATAGGAGTGAAATCAGTCCCTTTTCTAAGGGTTTATTTTTACAAAGTGTCTCGAAAAAAGTAAAAGTGAGGCTCTGCCCTGGGATCAACAGGAAGATAAGGAAGTGTAAAACCTGATTAATTCTGAAGAGCTCAGAGAGCGGAATATAAGACGTACCCAGGTTTAGAGGGCAAAATTTAAATTTAAAGGTCCCACGCTGGCACATGATTACAGAGGTGTCAAGCGTATACTGGACCACTAGCTGGTAAGTCTTATCAATGTTTATTACCCGTCAGTGTTCAAAGGTATTTTATTGCTTTTTATCTCTTGCGCAATGTCCCTCCCCACACACTCTCCTTCCACCCGTCCTCCAACCTGACTACCTCCCTCACGTTCTACTACTGGTACCTCTCAATAAGCCCCCGCTCCCCGATACAACAAAAACAACCCCCCCCCCTTCCGTCCGGGTGTCCACATTTGGGTGCAGATACAGTTGCGTGCATATATGTGTGCATGTGTGTATGCGTATACACACAGTTATATATGTATATTTACAGGGGGAAATACTTATGGGCTTATATCCACACATTTAAATATATCCTCTCAACACTGGGTCTTTTATCAATCGCCATATTTTTACCACCCCTCCACTATGTGATCAACAAGCCATTGCACAATCCACCACTCAAGCTTACCCCTACACTTCTGTATGCCCTATACATCCTTATCTCTTGTTGTATTACTTTCAACCTGTAATACACTATAACATTACAAGATATGATGTAATCCACTACCGAAAAAAATCTTTTTACCCGTATACTACCTTACACTTGCAGCATTCTGATATACCTTTATCTCTGTAATTTTTCAGTGTGATACTCCGTTGTTTAATGCCTGATGAAGCGGGATTGTGCCCGTGAAACGCGTTGCGACTTTGTTCTTGGAGTATGTAAATAAATTGTCTTGAGTTTAAACGACAGCATCGTGTCTGTTTGGGAGTGGTCGGCCCACCACCGCCACCCGAATATTTTAAACATTTTAGCATATTTTATCCTTTTGGCGCCTCTGCACATCTATTTGTCAAGATATCCACCCTGGGTGGAAGGGTGATACACCCTCTTTTCCTTCTTCAGAGAGAGGCATCTTATTCCTGAGTGGGGACAGGTCTAATCTCCCCACCTGCATATACAGTGGTTGCCTGAGCGGTAACCCATGTTTATGAGTATAATACTTACTGATCACCATTCCTCCTGGTTCCAATACATACTACACCATATCGGGCTCTCGGTATCTCTCTTTTATTATTTCCGATTTGTCCAGGTTTAGATGAAGCCCAGAAAATGTGGAAAAGCTATTTAAAAATTTAAGTAAATTAAGTATAGAGGAGTGTGGACTCGTAAGGGCCCTTTTACACTTAATCAGTTGCTCTCAGTTAAAACGGAAAGAAAACTGATTTTCAAAGTAATGCCCATGTTTTTCTATGGCACCTTTCACACTTGACGCGTTTTAATGAAATCTTTGTCACAATGCACCGCTATGGAAAAAACATGTACTAACGCACACTAACGCACACCAACTGATTAAGTGTAAAAGGGGCCTAAGGGTTGGTAGGACATCATCCGTAAAGAGGTAATATCTACAGTTTTAACCCTTTGCACCCTTTACCAGTTCACAAGGTTCTTTGTCCATTACCCCAAACACACACATCTGTGCTCATGGGCTCAGTCATAGTGTCTACCACAGGGATCTTTCAGTAACAGTGTCCACTGATGTATATTTCATCATGTAATAGAAACATAACATGTCATTTTCTCTAGGTTATCAACATGTGGCACATCTTTCCCAGAGGGAAACTATGATGTGGAAGATTTGGGTGCCTGTGGACAAGTGAAAACTTAGGCGCTGCATAGATCACAATACTATATACTAATTGTGGCTATAGTGGTGTCCAGTGAACAATTTGGGGAGTTTACTAGTGAAGTCGAGGTGCTGGGACAATGGAGGGACCAAAAGTGACAGAGATTGTGTTTTAGGTAGTATCAGGGGTAAATGAGTGGGTAAGTGGGAGTATCAGGTAGTGTAAGCCAGTGTTAAGCCCCGTCTACATGAAGCGATCCGGCGGCTCGATTAGCCGCCGGATCGCCTCTGCCGCGTCCCTGCGCATCCCCGCCGCGTCCCCACTCGCCCACGCGTGTGTCGTATTCGATCCCCCCTCATCCCTGCGCGGTGCCGCTTATCTTCCACTCGATTCCCTGCCATTGTCCCCTCGCGGGGAACGAGCAGGGAATCGGTGGTGGCGAGATCCGACCTGTCGGATCTTATCAATCGATTCACATCGCTCCGTGTAGATGGAGCATAAGGCTTACAATAGATAGTAGTAGATAGTAGTAGTGATAGTAGTAATGTATTTATGCTTACATGGTTACATAAAGAGCTAATGTAGCAGCTGAAAGTGAGCTTTAGATGGGCCCTCTGCTTCAGTTGTTCTGGTACAATTGCAAGCTCTGAATATCCTGTCTCTACGCTACTGCCTCTAATTACTTTAGCAACTGTCTATCAGATGCCTGGAAGCCACTTCGGGTGGTATGAAAGTAATTGCCATACCACTAGTAAGTCCCCACATTTAAGAATGGAAATTGAGGCTATGAACAATAATGAAGTGGCCTAACAGATACATTCTTCTCTAACAAACATACTTTTTAATTCATGTCAGATGGGATGTGGTGTAAGTTACTGAGCAACAACGTATGCTTTTAAACAACAGCAAAAACTACTGTTTCTAATGTAACACGCCTCAAGTCTTTCTCAAACAGCAGCCTTGTTCCTAACTAGTTTCAATAAACTACCACCACATTACAAAGTATTTAACTAACTGTTCTGTAACATCATGAGTGCCTAGAATTCCGTTATAATTGCTTTTACGTTGCTGTTTTGGAGCAATTACACATTAATTGACACGCATGAATTTTAATACCTAAGGCGTTTCTCAATTTAAGCCTGATAAAGTGTAAACTGCTTGCTGTGAATCACATCATTTCAATGTAAGAAGAAATCGCCATATTAGGCCTAATTTTCTTTTCTCCCAAGGCTGTGAAAAACTTCAGACTTTCTTCAGTAGTAGCTGTTTGAACTCTGTACTCTTTAGTGTAAGATCTCCAAATCATAAAAATTCAAATAAATTACAGTGTTGATCCCAGTATTAAATCTAGTCATTAATTATCCTTTGTTGTTTCCTGCCCAGCTTTTTGTGGTTTTAACAAAATGCCTCTGTAATTATGCTTTTTCTGCATGTGGTTTTCTAACACTTTGCGTGCAAGTAATATTGTGTGCTAGCATTTGGCAGTGCGAGTCAGTGAAAGCATCTAGACTGCATGTAATGGAACGTAAATTTGGAAACAATAGTTACGATAATGATGATAATTTTGATTATACACTCCAAGCAGATTAAGATGTGAAACACTCAAAATATCAGTCAGGTTTTCAGTAACACCATGACTCAGGAATGATTGCATTTGTTGACGTATAGCGGAAAGTTATCATTTATCAATGTATGAAGCTAGATAAAAATGACAAACTGCCTGACTGGGGTCATTTGCATAAATAATAAAGATGGTTTATTAAAGGGGAAATGAATAGAAACAAAGCTTAATTCTCCTCATATACCCGATCACATGTACACTATTTAAAAAAAATTATATATATATATATATATATATATATATATATATATATATATATATATATATATATATATATATATATATATATTTATATATATATATATATATATATATATATATATTTGTTGCCTGTGGTTGCATTTTAAACCTTATTTCACTCCACACCTCTGCAGTTCAGTTATGCAACCTCCATGACTCAAATTAAAGTGGACCCAAATTAAAAATACAAGATTTCAGAAATAAAATCTATTTTCTAAATTATAATAATTAAAAAGCAGCCTTTTTCAGCTGCATGAAGACAAATATAAAATATTTTACATTTATTAGAGGAACCCCTCCCTTCCTTTCATATTGCCGGGACAGAATCCGGCAGACTGGTGAAGTAGGTGGTGTTCGGCAAAGGAGGAATTGCTAATGGCTGCCACCTGTATAACCCTAGCTATGGAAAGAGAAGGGTGAAATGCATGCACTGAAATGCTCAGAGGCTTGAAGGAGTGTTTCTTTATTTTTGTATGTGTCAGAGTGGTGCAACTAAATATTTTGAATAAAAAAAATGTTTGGTTTGGGTCCACTTTAAGACATTGTAATGTGCAAAGTAAGGATGCTTGCCTTAGGCATCATAGTGGATGTTCTTTTCTCTACTGGAACCACACCATGCAAATAAATAGAGGTCCCTTCCAAAGCAATGCCAAGAAAACTCATTGCATTTTGTATCAACTATACACAAGGTCATTACATTATGGCACTCTTTTTCTACAACTGTACCAGTTGACTTTTAGTGGTGAGTATTTTGTAGAAGGTTTGTGGCAATTATGGAGCTCTGTAGCCCCTTTAGCCTTCTGATTGTTTTCATTTTAAAGAGTACCCGAGGTGGGATTTTATTATGCTAGTGGGGCACAGAGGCTGGTTGTGCACACTAACACCAGCCTCTGTTGCCCCATGGTGTGCCTCCAAGACCCCCCTGCGCGCCGCTATACCCCCGCAGTGCTGGCGACACGCAGCGTGTCGCCAGCACAATGTTTACCTAAGCGCTGTCTGTCAGCGCCGCTCCCCCGCCTCCTCCGTATCGGCGCTACCCGCCCGCGTCACTTCCCTCCAATCAGCGGGAGGAAAGGGACACAGGCGGGTAGCACCGATACAGAGGAGGCGGGGGTGCGGCGCTGACAGACAGTGCTTAGGTAAACATTGTGCTGGCTACATGCTGCGTGTCGCCAGCACTGCGGGGGGTATAGCGGCGCGCAGGGGGGTCTTGGAGGCACACCATGGGGCAACAGAGGCTGGTGTTAGTGTGCACAACCAGCCTCTGTGCCCCACTAGCATAATAAAATCCCACCTCGGGTTCTCTTTAAGGACGGAAGCAGTTTTCCCCTGTCAGAGCTCCTCCCATTCATTCCCCGATAACTTTATCACTACTCATCACACCTAAATGATCTATATCTTATTTTTGTCATCACAAATTAGGCTTTTTTGGGGGGATGCTTGTTTTCAGTAACTACTTTATTTTCTATGCATTTTATAGGGAAATACAAGAAAATTATGAAAAAATACAACATTTCTGAAATTCCATCCCACAGAGTTTTAAAATAAACCATGCTATATAGATAAAACCCGTACATTTTATTTGCCCAGTTGTCCTGGCTATCACAACATTTAAATTATGTTCCTAATAGAATGTATGACAACAATATATTATTTGGAAATAAACGTATTCTTTCTGCTTTGTGTTTTATTATTAATCATAAGTCTTAATTTGCTAAAATAACAATAATATACCCTATATTGGACATATTAGCTCAGACCCTAAGGTAACTATTTATGTATTTTTTTTTACCCGTCACTTTTTTAACATATGTTTATCCGTGGCGGGGGTGGGGGGTAGGAATATACCAACTTAATACATTGGTATGCGTTAGTATGCATTGGTATGCGTTGTACAGTGTTTTTTTCAGTTAAAACACGTATAGTAGGAACTGAGCTACAGGTAACCATTACTTTGAAATCAGTTGTCCTTTCAGTTATAACTGAGAGCAACTGGCAACTGATTAAATGTAAAAGGACCCTTATGTTAGATGGGGGCAAACACCCCTCAAGGTTGTCTTACATTATTTTAGAAGGGGAACAGTATTTAGCATTCAGTTGTGCTAGTTTTAATGGGGTTAATAGGTCTGTATGTGTGTGTGCGTGCGTGTGTGTTCATTTGTGGGGTAGACAGTATATAACACTGGTCTGAGTTATGTTAGCTTTGGAAGGGAGGTTAGTAGTACCAGTAGGTAATGGTAGGATTAAAGAGTGGTGTCTAGAGGGTCTCTAGTATTGAAGAAAATATTATGTTTGGTTTGAAAGAGGAATAGTATTTAGGAAGAAGGTGGAATTATACATCACTTAGGGGGAGACAAGTAGTAATAGACAGTTTTTGCTGACAGTTGAGCTGTACATAGCTAGAACTGTCACTGCAGATATATAAATGAAGAAATTATATGGATGTGGCTATGAGTTTCCTTCACAGTCTCTGTGCTCTTCCATATTAAGATCTTTGTGAGTGATCTGTTAAAGATGATGTCTACTTACACTATGGGACTGATGCAGTTGCAGGTGTTAAAAAACAGGCTCACTGCATGCACTTTTTTTTTAAATTCATAAACATAAGGGTTTTTTATTCTAATTTGCCTGATTTTAAGTGTATTAATGGGTGATTTCTTTTGCTCTTGTAGAGCTCTGCCGAGCACTAAACACTACTTTATGCCTACTGCATCAGCACTCTCTTAGCTTCTGAATCTTTCCCCTTTTTTCACCAATTATATTAATGGAGTAAAAAAAAGTATTACCGTAAGATAGAAATCAAGTGATGTCAAAGTGCATGTCTACCATAGCAAACAGCTAGAACAACTTAGATGTACAGAGGAGCAGTGATGAGCAAAAATGCTAATATTTTTTTTGCCTTATTTTCTTGAAAATAAGTACAATTTTCACTTCGACAAGCAAAGTTTTGCCCAAATATTTTAGCTTTTTTTGCCTAGCTAGAATCACAAAATTTGCAGGATATGTTAGGGAGAACAGTGGGTACGAGAGGAAAAAAAGTGTTCAGAAATATCTTATAGTTTTGGAGAAAATCGATTTTAAAGTTACGATGGGAAAAAGTATACATTTAAATGTGGTAAATGACAGATAATGTAGCAATGTAACGGTAGTGTAAATTTACTTGTATCAAAAGAAAGCAATGAATTTCATGTTGGGGTTTCCAGGGGGTCTGCACTAGTGATGTTGCGAACTTGAAACTGGCAAACCATGCAAACCGCCATAGACTTCAACGGGCAAGTGAATTCTAAAACATGGAGGGACTTTTTCTGGCCACAAAGGTGAAAGTTGTTTCAAGGGGCCTAACACCTGGACCATGGCATACCAAAGGGGGAACCATGGCAAAAGACCCACCAAAACGAACGTAGTTGAGTAGAGAGTCATGTTTTATTCTGTAATGGGCAGAAATCACATTCTTAAATTTGTGGAATAAAGTGCTTTAAAATGTTCAGCGTGTGTACATGTCGATTGGGTAGTGTAAGGGTTAGGCCGGTTCACAATGACAGACGAAACGCCACATTTACCACACAGCAAACAACCGCAGAGAGCTTTAGTGATAACTGCATATGGACCCCCTGGAAACAACATGGAAGTGGAAGCTATTGCCTGGGATCGCTTTACAGCAGCAATATGGCTGTATAAAGATCCCTGGCAACTCTGGATGTTTTAAAGCACTTTATTCCACAAATTTAGGAATGTAATGTGATTTCTGCCCTTTAGAGATTAAAACATGACTTTGGGTCAACTATGTCATTTTTTGGGGGTCTTTTGCCATGGATCCCCCTTCCGGCATGCAACAGTCCAGGTTTTAGGGCCCTTTAAAACACTTTTCCATCACTTTTATGGCCAGAAAAACGTCCCTCTAGGTTTTAGAATTCGCTTGCCTATTAAAGTCTATGGCAGACAGTTTGCATGGTTCACAAATGTTTGAGGCAAATTTGTGTTCGTGAACCGAAAATTTCAAGTTTACGACATCACTAGTACAGACCCCCTGGAAACCCCATCGTGAAAATTCATTGCTCTCTCTTTTGTTATATGTAAATTTATACTACCGTTACGTTGATCAGGGCAATTTCTAGGCTAAAATGCACTAAGGGCGAGGGTGTAAAAATTGCGCCCCCTCCCCCCCCCCACAGAGCCAGGTATAGGTGCCTGCAGTATAGGTTAGCCAGGTCTAGTTGCACTCAGTATAGGTAGCCAGCTATAGGTCCCCCCAGTATAGGTAGCCAGGCATAGGTGCCCCAGTATAGTTGCCCCCCCCCCAGTATAGGTTAGATAGGCAGGTGCCCAAGTATAGGTTAGATAGGTAGGTGCCCCCAGTAAAGGTTAGCTAGGTGGGTGCCTCTAATATCGGTAGTCAGAATAGTTGCCCCCAGCATAGGTTAGATAGGTAGGTGCCCCCAGTATAGGTTAGTTAGATAGGTGCCTCCAATATAGGTAGCCAGAATTGGTGACAGGGCACAGCCTTGTGGAGCAATCATGTTGGTAACCCTTGGATGAAAGGAGATGTTTCCCAGCTAGACCACTTAGGCCTGTTGATCAGGAAGTCTGTGATCCATAGGCAGAGAAAAGGATGGACCTCGATTGCTTCAAGATTGTTCTGTAGGATGTGTGGGCAGATGGTGTTAAAGGATAAGCTGAAATCCAGTTGGAGGATTCTGGCATAAGAGTTTGATTTGTTCAGGTAGTCGTTTGTGAGCTTCAGGCATATATTAATACTCTATACGGAAACTGGAATAGGTCCAGTAGGGGCACAGTAGAGAGTCTAAGGTGGGACAGGATCACTCTTTCAGAGGTCTTCATGATGACAAATGTCATAGCATGATGTTTGGGCCTGTAATTGTTAAGGTCAGAGATGACCTGCTTTTAAAGGACAGGGATGATGGTTAACCTCTTAAAGCATGCAGAAACTTTGCCTTCCTGAAGGTACCTGGCGTAGATGGAGGTGAGGATGGGATTGAGCTGCTTTGAGCAAGTTTTCAGGCAGGCTGGTGACTTGCCATTAGGACTGGAGGCTTTCCTGGCATTAATCGTTGACAGGTAGCATAGAACATCAGCCTCAACTGAAGGGAGTGAGCTCAGACCTGAGACATTATTATCAGTGGTTGAAGAGTGGGTTGATGACAATGCTAGCCCCATCTCTGCCTCGACCAGGTTCTCAAACCTGCAGGAGAAATTATTGAGTTTCTTGGCTAGCTCAGTGCTAGGTGTTGGGGGGAGCTTAAAGTTAGTGACGGCCTTGAGCCCTTTCCTAATGGCATGTGGGTCATTTGAGCAGAGGTTGTGTCTCATCCTTTCAGCATACTCCTGGTTGGCACCTCTTAGTTTCTGGTTAAAGTTGTTTTTTGCCCTCCTGTAGTCCTCCTGGTTTTCAGACTTGTGCACAGCTTATTTGCCTCTTCACAGTTGTCGTAGTTTGTTAAAGAACCATGGTTTATTGTTCGGATAGACTTTGAAGGACTTGGTTGGTATACAGGAGTCCTCACGGAAGCTGATGTACGAGGAGACATTGCCCACCCACTCATCCAGGTTTGGTGCTTGCAGGGCCCTCTAGTCCATGAAGTTGAAGCAGGATTGAAGTTTGAGCTTGGCCTCACTTGATCACACATTGGTGGACTGAGCTGGTTTTGCTGACTCCAGATGCACCTGTAGGTGGGGATCAGGTGGATGAGGGAGTGGTCAGAGGAGACTAGTTGTGCCCACATTACAGCTTTGTATGTGTCTTTCAGGACCATGTAGCAGTGGTCAAGGATGTTTAGGTTTCTGGTGAGGCAGGCAATATGTTGGTGGAGCCGTTGCAGCTCCTGGCGGAGGTTGGCTCTATTGAAATCTCCCATTACAATGAACAGCAAGTCTGGGAGGGATGTCTCTCACTGTGAGATAGCATTACTGAGGTCACCAGGGCATGTTTGACTTCAGCATCAGGTGGTATGTACACCCCCGCAAGTGAAGCAGTTGGTTTCAGCGCATGGCACCCAGCGCTGAGCTCTGAAACTAGGCACCGCCATAGCGGTAATGTTATATTGCATGGGGTGCATAAGGGTAATTTAGGGCTTTGGTGATTGCCAGGCCCTGAATTACACCTCCCTTTGAATTTCTATGACTCGGAGGGGGGAACAGTATTTAATGCAGTCGGGAATGTGAGCGGCAGCAGGATGAGCCATCATTCGGCTTTACACTGCTAGAGGTGATCTCCCTGGATGAGTATTTTGGCCTGAAGTTGACAAATAGGAGTTTGAGTTCAGGGAAAAACTTCCTGTCTAGTACTGATGTGTTGAGACACCCTGAAGAGCCGATAAAAAAACAGATGCTGCCTCCTTTCTTTTTCCCTGAGAGGAGAGTGTCATGGTCTGCCCCCATAAGGCTGAAGCCTGGAAGGGAATGTCTGGCATGTCATCATCAGCCACCTTTCTGTGATAAAGGTGATTGGGGTATTGTTGCCAACTTCCCTCCAGTTGCTGAGGAGGCAAATTCATTCAACTTATTAGGGAGGGAACATTTACCAGTATTGCTGAGGGGATAATTGATCTTAGTCCTTTCATCTTTAGCCTCACTAGGGCCCCTGCTCTTCTGCTGACCTGCACGGGACCCATGAGCAGATCCGGCAATTTGTTAGACATGGCTCCAGTCAGAGTTATACAGTAATAGGAGCCTACCTTCGGGGTGGGCACTGCATGTTTACCACTGGAGAAGCTGCAGCCTGGTGTAGTGATGCACGTTATGAGAGGTGGCATGATAGAAGCAGTACCATATGCTTAGCGTGGGGAAGTGGAAGTAGTCCACTGAGAGCATAGAACAGAGACTCAGAACAGTTATATAGCACTTTTCTCCTAGTGGACTCAAAGCACCAGAGCTGCAGCCACTAGGGCGCGCTTTATAGGCTGTAGCAATGTTAGGGAATCTAGCCAAAAGTCTTGTCGCTAGCTTACTGAACAGGAAGAGCTGAGATTCGAACCCTGGTCTCCAGTACACTATCCAGCCACTGTCTTCTAGATGTATAACCTGTTCTGACCTACATGACATAACAGACCAGTAAGGTAACTACTAAGGTGCAAAGTTGGCAGCAGGCCGATCATCAGTGCAAAGGCTGTGCATACAGCGGCCTGTAAAGTGCAAAGTACGCAGAGCACGTGATACACCTAGAAGATGTATTGCATGCAGCAGGTAGTCGGTCAGTGTATCGGATCATACATGCGGCAGCATATGTAGGCAGTAATATCAGATCAGGCATGTAGCAGCATAATTGTAGCAGAGTCTGAACAGTCACATGAAGCAGCATATGCAGGTAGAAATATCTGTGGCATTAAAGGAGATGAGCTTTCCATGGTCAGCAACTCAGCATGCATGCCAGTAGCAGCATCAGTCAGTCAATGGCAAAGCCTAACAGGCCCACCAACAGAGATCTCACCTTGAGAAGAAAAAGTGTTGTCCATGCTGTGCTCTCCACACATGCTTCTCTTAGTTGGAACAGATTTCACATAGTGTAAAACTATCTGAACAATAGCAGATCACAAATTCAGCAACATTCCACCCTGTGATATTGTCAAAACACTTATGATTAGGAGATAAACTTGTGGACACACAACCCACTCTGACACACAAGGGGCTCCCCGGATATATGCCACCTCAAACACCACCATGTGGATCTACCACATTTGAATCCGGTGCCCAGCAAATGGTGGTACATGACAATATAGCCAGAGCAAGATATCCACAAAAACTTCTTAAATCCAACCCAAAATAACATGGAAGACCATAGCGTAATATGTAAAACAAGGACTCCTCACGCTGCAAGTATTGCACTTGTGACTCCTAGAGAGTAAACAAGCAAATCAATAAGGTAGAGCTGTCCTAACGGGCACTGGTAGCTGTAGTTGTAGCGTCCTGCTTCAAATACCCACTCCCATGGCTAGCTGCATGGTTTCACAATCACTATACTGCCCAGTTTACTTCCTCAACGTGACGTCAGAAAGCCCTGACAAAAGGTTGCTGAATCTGTGATCTTCTATTGTTCAGACAGTTTTACGCTATGTGAGATCTGTTCCCTCTAGGAAAGTCATGTGTGGAGAGCACAGCAAGGACAACACTGTTTCTTCTGGAATCCGAGTACTGGAACCCTCTTGCTGTAGAACCCACTTGTGTTTGAGACTGGTTCATAACCATCCACCACAGGCTGGTGCAGAATTTACTTTCTGCTTAAAGATCTCACCTTGCTGTAGAGTGCAGGCCCAGAGTATGGGGAGATGCTAGGGTCCTGTGTCAGCGTGGGACAGAGAGACTGTATTTGATAGTTTGTTAACATGAAGGCAGGGTTCCTGTGGCAGCAGTTGTGCAGCTGTGACTGAGGAGGGGCAAGGCGCATGAGAGGATCCTCAGCAATAATGTCTACTGCAGCTGGAGGGCCCGAACATTCTGCTGATCCTCTTGCTGTTGAGGTGTCAGGCATCGATTTTCAGCAGTGGAGGGGGTGGGATGCTGCTGAAGGACTGGGTGAGTGAGTCAGCTCAGCTGTGGTTTCCACTTGGGTGGCCTTGTGGGCAGGTTGTAGAGTGGCTCAGCGGTCCTGTGTCAGCGTATGGGCATAAGCAGGGGTGGTGGCTGGGGACCTGGCAGCAGAGTCAAAACCGCAGTGGTAGGCCCCCAACATGGGTGGCCGGGCAAACAGGGATGGCATGCCGGTGTCTTTCGGATCTGCAGCTAGGGACCCAGCAGGAGATTTGGCATGGTTGATAGAATCCCATTTAGGAGACTAAGCGACTAGATGCCACTCAGGGCAGAGGCCAGCAGAGACCCGTGGCAGCAGGCCAGTGGCCACTGGCCAGCAGAGACCCACAGAAGCACTGGGGCTGACAAATTGCACACAGCCACATGAAACCAGTGGAGAAAAGAACTCAAAGCAGGGAAAAGCTCAAAAAGATGTACAGCTGTGTGTGAACACTAACAATATTGCCATCACATCTTTGAATTGATGATCCAGATTGATAGCTCCTATTTTCAATGCTTTTTATAAAGTGTTGTGTGTTTTTAAGGCAAGCGGTAGATCTGGATCCCTTCAGGGTCTTTTGAGATCAATAGAAATCATGTTAGTGCTTCAAAAGAAGATGCAGTCTAATGTTATCTTTCAGTTTATATTTAAAGTATAGTTTAAACATTTTTCTTTGATTATTAGACTACATTTTCTTTGTGTCTTAACACACATATGCAACACACTGGGTGGGCACAGATGCTTTAAGAAATTTGATATCACACACAAAGTGTAATAAAGAAGATTTATGATGACTGTAAATATTAAACTTACAGTCTTCTTCAATATTTTGGTGACTTATACCACATTTCAGCTTTAATTTACAGTACATTTTATTGAATTAAAACAGTAACTCTTATACTAGTCTGATTAAAATTGCCCATTGCCACTTCTGTTTATTGTTCCCATTACTGACATAGTTGATATCACTTCTGCATGTGCTATAGTGTAATTAACTAAAAGTCAGCATGAACTAGTCTTATCCAAGGCTCCCCAGCATAATGAAATAATAATTAAATTCATAATTATATGTGCTGCATTTAATGATTAATTAACAAGGACCATGTGCTGTTATTTTTCATCTTTGTTACTGATCTTCTTATGCGACAAATAGAAAGCACATATCTTACTGTTAAAGAAGACAAGAGGCTTTTGTTTTTATGACTGGATATGTCTGCCTGGCTATCCTGGTGCAAAGTGAGAAGGATTCACAGCTCATTCCTAGTTTCCCAGCATAAGGACTATTCTGACTTTAGTGTCAATTTGGTTAGCTTCCTGAGGTTCATTATGACACCTTATGGACAGTGGAAATTCACTGATATGATAACTTCAGGCACATAGCAGAACCATACCAGACATCTGTATCACATCTTCTACTTTTACTAGTGCAGCAATATACTGTAAATGTGACGCTGGGAGATACATACACTGGTGAAGGGCCAAAAAAAAGTGTTTTCCTCCTCAAACCTTTGCAAAACAGTTACCTCAGATATCTTTCCCAGGTGCCCTGCCAACAGAAAGTTGGAGGGGAAACATTTACATAACTGAGAAGAGGCAGTACAGAAAAGTACCACAGGGTGGCAGTGCTGAATATTACCCAAACAAAATACATGCTGTAAAGACAGGCATGGCAATGTAATATATTGAACCTCACCTGAGGCAGAACAAGGGCCTATAATTATTCTTTGCCAGAGAGGAACCTAAATATGCTGTTCATCTAAGTTGGCTCAAACTACACATTTCCTTCCATTATTTTATTTGCTCTCTGTATTGCTTGCTTCGTTTTCTTAGTTCCAGCACCCCTTCTTATGTTTACAAAAAAATGGACGCAAGAAGAATAGGCTGGCACTAAATGTTTCTTATGCTGGGGTATAATTCAGTGGGTGTTTCTGACCTGTACTCCATGGTGATCAAGAATCTTTGTGGAGTATGATTTGCCTGCTGCGGTGGAAGGTGGGTGTCCTTGTGCCTGCTGCAACTGGCTAGTTTAGATATGAAGTAAATTCTGGGGGGCATGGAATGTCCCCATCCAAGCCTTGCCACCACTGAGATGCGCACCAATTGGTAAACATAATGCATTTATACTTAAAGAGGGATTCAACTGACATAAAAATTCAGTAAAAACATATTTTTCTACTTTTTATTACCTATACAATTATCTTATTTGCTTTTGCGCACAAGTATTACTGGCTGTTTACAAATTACCAGTTCCCAAAATACAGTTCATCTGCACTGAACGCTGCAATTGTAATGTATTGCATATCTGCTGTATTTATATATTACAATGTATCTAGTGAGTATGTCTTTGCCAGTGTACACTTTTGGATTGTATTCAGCTAAGACACTGCAAGCAGTGTTTATATTATTTTGTTTATTTTCTTAATCAGCTACTATTGTAATCCCTTCCTCAAGTTCTGCAAGGGCTCTAAGCTTCCCATTAAAGAAGAAAGTGCTGTGTTTAACTCTTTGATTGCTGTTCTGTTTTTTTCCAGTAGTACCTTTTTTTTTTTGCTGTAAATTATTTTTAAGAGCAAAGAAGAAATGCTGAGTTTCATACCACTTTAAGGATGGATTAGCTATATGTTTTTCACTGTATATGGCCTCTGCATGGTCGCTAGGCTGATTTTTTAAATCCCACTAGATTTTTTTTCCAAATCAAACGTATTTTTTGTATTCTCTTACTTGCATTCTATAGAAAAGTTGTAAAATAGGAGAAAAGTTATTTGAATAATCTCTAACTATGCCTCAAAATATCAACCCTCTTCCATTTGTATGATTGATACCCTTATCCTTTTTTACATTTTATTTTAGCAGTGTTTGCTCTCATATTTCTGCAGTAGTAAATAAATTGAAACCTCACTCCACACTTGTCATTCAGTGCCAGTGACAGAGTTTTTCTTCCATGCCTCATAACCCAGTCCTACTTATCCCCATCCTCTTTTTTATTTCCTCTCAGTGTTCTCTACTTCCAGGCCATCTGTACTCTGACAGCTCTTCTCTTGCCATTGCCTAGTCCATAGGACCAATAGGGAGCCCCAACGGGAGGCTTTGAAGATTATTATTTTTTCTTGGCTCCCATTTAACGTTGAGAAGAGTGTCAGGGAGTGACGAGGTGGAGTGGTGCGAAGGGAGCCTGCTATAGGTACAGTGGACATTGGGTCACCCAACATCATAGTAATGGAGGTTGGGAGAGTGTTGGGGTGCCTGGCGCTGTAGCAGAGGGCACCAGAAGAGCACCGGGCTACCCTTAATTGTAGTGGTGACCGTGAGTTCAGCAGATGTTGGGAGTATGTCAGCAAATGGCGACAAGCAAGTTGTGTCAGTTGTGTCAGCAACAGCTATACAGCACAAGACATCCCTCCAACATCACCCAGCAGCTGCGAGCTATTGTTATTCTTTATTGGATTTGTATGGCGCCCACATTTTATGCAGCACTGTACAATAAATAAGGTTACAGGCAATAATAATAGGCATGGCAGACAACACAATACAGATAATGAGCAATAAGATACACAATGCCAGATCATACACTGGTGTAGTAGTCCCAATAATACAAGTATGATACACAAGGAGGGAGGGCCCTGCCAAAGGCTTACAATTACAACTGCACATTTACAAAGGCTTGCAATTCTTAATGGCCTCAATTCACTAAGCTTATATCCTGTCTTTAATAATGTTTCTATAGTTATCACCATGGTGATAAGGCATGTAGTATTCAGGAAACATTTTACCTCAGGCAAATATTCTCTCTTTAAGTTAACTCTTAAGTTAACTCTTCAATCCTTAAAATAACTCCAGAATTGTAATGTTAAAGACAGGCTGTTAATTAACTGCGTGTGAAAATAACTACAGAGGAGGTAATTTAACTACAGAGGCGGTAACTTAAGGAATGAAGAGATAAGATAACTCTCTCACTGTGTGGTGGTAAGTTTTCTCTTGCATTATTATCTCCAGCATGATCTTAGTGAATTGAGGCCAATGTCTGTTATTTGAGTGAGGATCTTATCGCTCAAACATGGCTCAGGTGAAGTCATCAACTGAATTTGCCAGTAACTCCTGTCAAGTGATAAAAAAAACAGCACATGTAGTGCAGCCAACAAACTGATACCCCGTTTCACCTAAAATAATGCCCAGAAATCTGAGATAGCATGCTATTTTATATTTTTATCCCAGGTGCATGCCTGTATGGATCAGATTACATCTCCTTTTGAGCTGGTAGCAGGACATGGGGGTGGAATCATGAAATCAATCCCCCAGCATCCTTTGTGCTCATAGCTAGGAAAGAAAAACAATTGCCAGGGCCTGATTTCAAGTTGCTAACACAAACAGAGTACAAAAGCTCAGGGGAAAAAATAATACATAAACTTTATTCAATTCAAAGGTAATGCAAAAAATGACAAACTCGCCTTAAAAACACTTTAAAAATACTGTGGAGTGCTCCTCATGAGAATTCGCTAGGGCAAGCAGATAGCAAGCAGGTTGCATATAAACGTCACAAAGCAAGGTTTTGTATAGCTCCCAGGTGGGCAAAGTACAGACGGACCATTTGTAGGTTTCTCTCCAATCCTGTGTCCAGCCGTATAGCATACCAAGCTGTGAGCTCAAAAGAGGCATACATTGCAGGCATCCTTCTTCAGGACCGCCGCTCTACCCAGCCAGCAAGTCTCGGCAGGGAGTGGTAATCTCACAGAGGTGACATTCTGGTTTAAGTAGCAGCCACTGAAGCGCTCAGAATGCAGAGCAGGACGTGACCCCACCCAGGGCCTGATTTTAAGCCCATATGTGGAATACAAACCCTGGGGGTGAGAAAATCATACTGTATTATGTGTTATTTAATATATCTTGGCAATTTATTGGGTTTAAAGGGACTCCGAGCTCATCTAAAAAATAAAAGTTGTTCTCACCAGGGGCTTTCTCCAGCCCAGTGCTGGTCGGGAGGTCCCACGCCGGCGTCCTGGCTCCTCTCCTTCTCCCCGCTCCGGAATGGCTGACAGGCCGCAGCCCGGGCGACACTCTCCCAAGTGTCGAGCTGCTCCTTCCGCATATGACGCGGATTATGTCACACGCCGGCCGCCTCGCGTCATCACGGCGGCCGGCGTGAAAGTACTGCGCATGCGCGATTAAAGCGCGCATGCGCAGTACTTTCACGCCGGCCGCCGTGATGATGCAAGGCGGCCGGCGTGTGACGTAATCCGCGTCATATGCGGAAGGAGCAGCCCGACACTCGGGAGAGTGTCGCCCGGGCTGCGGCCTGTCAGCCATTCCGGTGCGGGGAGAAGGAGAGGAGCCAGGACGCCGGAGTGGGACCTCCCGACCAGCACTGGGCTGGAGAAAGCCCTAGGTGAGTACAACTTTCATTTTTTTGTTGAGCTCGGAGTCACTTTAAAGCAAACTGTAATTTATAATTTAGGTACTCTTTTACCATGCATTTTTCTGCTCCTCTGAAATACTTGATTGAAGGATCGCAATCTAAAACCAGCAATACATTCCATGATAGACATGTTGCCTTAAAAAAATTAGAGCTTTTGGTACCTGAGTTTTCTGGTTACAAATTAGAATGTAACACTCCATCTGCATGGCATGGCACTGGCAAACAAATTAGAGTGTACGTTTTTTTAGTTCACTTTTAGTCCCACATTTGGTCAAGAGCATTGGCAAGCCCTGGAGGAATCTTATCAAACAGGCATTCACTCTAAAACACAGGCAGAACTTTGGGAAACCTCACTCAAAAATTAGGCAGTCTGCAGCCATAGAAGACAAACAAGACAATTGGAGGGGAAAAAAATAGAAAGTTCACAATTTAGAACATAGTTGGAGACCCTTGGGCAGAGTCTTCCTTAAACTAGTCCAGGAAGGCAGAAACGCTCAGACCCCCTGCCAGTTCAACCAAAGGGTGCAGGATCTGGGAAGCCAGGCCAATCCATAAGTATGTACAGAAGGATCCGCAACCAAGCAGAGGTGGAAACGCTGGTTTTTTATTCAAAAATTCCACATGACAGATGCAATAAAATCACAAGGTTCAACTGACGCGTGTCGGGCTTACAATCTGCCCTTAGTCATAGTTAAAAGTGAACCTGCAAGAGGAGGGCTTTATGTAGGTGGGGGGAGAAAAACTCCACCCTATACCTCAACAAGCCCTCGCCTTAAAGGGAACATTACAAATGTGTGCATAATAAAAAATATATCACTAAGAAAGACAGATACATTGCACATACAAAGTGTGATATATAAATATAATCTACTATAGTTAATAGCAAACATTAGAAAAAATAAAAACTAAAAAGTAATGTAAA
The DNA here is from genome assembly GCF_040937935.1 of Hyperolius riggenbachi. Taxonomy (NCBI): domain Eukaryota; kingdom Metazoa; phylum Chordata; class Amphibia; order Anura; family Hyperoliidae; genus Hyperolius; species Hyperolius riggenbachi. The sequence goes on along the minus strand of NC_090650.1, from coordinate 210,604,799 downwards.
AAAGTTGCCATAGAAAAGGACACTGGAACTATAGAATCATATATGATGGCCCAATCTGCATAGGAGGGAAAAGAAAAGAAAAATGGAGAGGAAGGCAGAGCGGTCCCATGTATGAGAAAAAAGGGAGAGGGGGGTGGAAAAGGGGGGACAAAGTTGAGAAGCAAATTCAACAATCATAGACTAAATTCAAATCCCAACGTGTATTGAGACCCTTTGGTGTGCGGGTATCCAAAGTATGAATCCAATAGGCTTCTCGCCTTAAAAGTAATTTATGAGTGTCCCCACCTCTTTTGGGACTGACAATACGTTCCACCCCTTGAAAGGTAAAAGAAGAGAGATCACGCCCGTGGACGCTCTCAAAGTGCTTGGAAACTGCCAATTTTTTAAAAGTTTTCCAGTTGGTGCCACAATAGTGCTCCGCAATGCGGGCCCTCAAATTGCGAGTGGTAAACCCCACATATTGTAAGCGGCAAGAGGTGCAAGAAATCACATAGATAACGCACCTCGTGTTGCAATTGACATACTGTTTAATAGGGAGATTGTTTCCAGTCGCAAAGGAGGAGATAAAGGAGCCCTTCTTGTGACAGTGGCAGTAGTGACACGTTGAGAACCCACACGGGTACGATCCCACTGTGGCGAGCCAAGTGGGGGTGCGGGACGGGAGGGTGGATTGGATGTAACTAGGGGAAAGAATAGACCCCAAAGTACAGGCCCGTCTGGCAGAAAAGCGACAGCCCTGTTTCAAAATGGCTTTGAATTTAAGATCCGAATTCAGCACTGGAAGGTATTTTTTCACTATATTGGTGATTTTATTAAATTCAAGGCTGTATTCCGTGACAAAGGTCACCCTGTCATCCCGATCACCACCCCGGTTTCTAATTGTGGGGACGCTCTAAAGCTACAGGGAGATAACGCAGTGAACTATTAACAATTAGAAACCGGGGTGGCGAACCTTCAAGTATAGGTAGAAAATCCTTGGAGTTTGTCTTTAACCATTTCCCAACTGAGGGGTTTTACCCTTGACCACCAGAGCAACTTTCACCTTTCAGCACTCTTTCCATTCATTCATCTACAACTTTATCATTACTTATCACAATGAAATGAACTATATCTTGTTTTTTTCGCCACCAATTAGGCTTTCTTTAGGTGGGACATTATGCCAAGAATTATTTTATTCTAAATGTGTTTTAATGGGAAAATAGGAAAAAATGTGGGAAAAAAATATTATTTTTCAGTTTTCGGCCTTTATAGTTTTTAAATAATGCATGCTACTGTAATTAAAACCCATGAAATGTATTTGCCCATTTGTCCCGGTTATAAAACCGTTTAAATTATGTCCCTATCACAATGTTTGGTGCCAATATTTTATTTGGAAATAAAGGCGCATTTTTTTCAGTTTTGCGTCCATCCCTAATTACAAGCCCATCGTTTATAAAGTAACAGTGTTATACCTTCTTGACATAAATATTTAAAAAGTTCAGTCCCTAAGGTAACTATGTGTAAAACTAATGTATTTGTATGTGAAAAATGCTTTAGGGTGTAGTTTTACTATTTGGCCACAAGATGGCAACAGTAACTTTTTGTTTAATGTGACCTGCAAGCGTCCTTCCGGACGCTTGCAGGAAGTACTAGGAGGCTGGGAAAGTTTTTTTTTTTTCACAATGATCGCACTGCTTATCGGAGAAGCAGCGGATTATTGCAGGGCTTAGATCAACGAACGGGAATGGATTTTCCCGTTCATTGATCTCTGGGCAAGCGGCCCAGTGGCGTGTTTACGAGCGGGAGTGCGCGCTAGAGCCAGTGGGAGCGCAGGCAGTGGCGGGAGAGCGGAAAGTACGGATTTCTCCGTCCCTGGTGGGGAAAGGATGAAAAAAGGGACGGAGAAATCCGTACGCGTGGGGGTAAAGTGGTTGATATTAGTAGACATTTATCTACAATTATGCCCATGTAACGGAATACAGTATCCTATATACTAATACATGGTTGTATGTAGTGGTTAGTTAGAGTAATGGTTAAGGGCTCTGCCTCTGACACAGGAGACCAGGGTTTGAATCTCAGCTCTTCTTGTTCAGTAAGCCAGCAAATATTCAGTAAGATGACCTTGGGCAAGACTCCGTAACACTGCTACTTCCTATTGCACCCTAGTGGCTGGTGCTTTGCTTTGTATCTGACAGGAGAAAAGCGCAAAATGAATGTTCTGTGTCTAGTTTAATTATGCACAACATGGAGGCAGCTGCACCTGGGCATGCACAACTGATATAGCTGTACCTGCATGCACACCCAACCATGGCATTAGGCCACAATTCACAGTTGCCTCAGCATGGTAATGCCCACTAAGCCGTCACCCACTGCAGGGGCATCGTGGGTAATGCACCAGCGGTATCAGGTGATGCACCCAGTGGAGTATTGGGGCTCTACGATTCTTTTGAGAATTGGAGATTTACTGGTAGATTATAATATGGTGTTTCCACAGGAGTTAATCTTATCAGTCTAGTAAAATTAATTTTGAAAAGCACTGAGCAACCTTTTTTTGTGTTTTTAAGGAAGGAGCAAAAATGTTGTTTACAAGAAGAAAAAAAATGTCTGTTTCTGAAAAGACCTTGATTGAGGTACAATACATATGTCTATTCTAATTTATTTTGTACAATATGCAAGCTGTATCTTTTGATTTCAAAGACACAAAAATCTTCACAAACAAAACAAACATAGAAAAACAATTCTATCCCTTCATTTCTCTTTTCTGCTCATCATTCTTTGACACAATTATGTCTGAAATGATCCATCCAACTGCTTCAATCTGGATCAGATGAGACAAAGCCTGCATTGATTAAACACAATCTATGCAAGACTAATTTGTGTCTTCTATCTGGAAGACATTACTTTTCACTTTGTAAGCGGCCAAGGTGAGCAATTCATGAAACATTGAAAAACAAATCAACATTTGAATAAAAACACAAAAATGCAGACCTAATCAGAGTAGAGGAAAACAACTGTGTAGAAAACTTCATCTAAATAAACATGTTTCATAGCCTAAATAAATGCAAACTGCAAACTTTTTACTAAATAATTTTAATGTATATGACAACTTTTTTTTTTACTTTGTATTTGCTTCTTTCCCCTACAAGAAAAAAAACGAATATATACTAAATCCCAGACAATTGTCCCATAATCATCTGGCCTCCTTTGGTTCCCTGGAACTTCTGGATGCAGGCTGCCACATTATTACCCCATACCGAACTCCCAGGTGATTTCTGGGAATGAAGTGTGGTGCATGCCGCTATGTTTGGATCCATTGTGCTTAGCTATGGCCTCAACTCATGTAAGCAGAGTACTGGCAAAGTGATTGTCAGTAGTCTGTTGTTTTGTTTTTGTGATGCATTTTTGTAAGTGTCACATATACTTTGGTGGACATTAATTTAATTGACCTATTGCAATTGCCCTCTTTTGATAATTTACCATATGGATAAATCATCATTGTGTTTTCAACTGATTTTTTTTTAATTGATATTTAAAACATATACAACTTTTTTTAATTTTTTTTAGCAGTGATCAGTTACATTGTCAAACACGAGTGTGCAATGTTAATGAGGCACTTCACATTTTTGCTAATCTACAGGCTACATGATTGTAAATTATTTTTTTGAACCTCAGTGAGCCTTAATGATTGAGAAAGACCAAAGAATGAATTAGCTGCAGGGCCTTATAGAAAATGTACACAATTCCTGTCAATCTGCTGGCTGAATATACCTCTGAGTAAATTGCACATCCAGAATTGACTCTAGACATAGCAAAGTCATCTGGCAGTATGCAGTGTCAAATGGGATTAATAGCATTTTTTTGAGATCTGCAATCCAAACTAGCAGAGATTAATTGTTTTAGCAACACAGAGAAAGATAATTGAAGTAAATAAGAAAAACCCTTTCAAGGAGCTGCATGAATGTCCACCTCAACTGTGAGCCCAGAAGTCAGTACACCCTATCTCAGTGTAAAACCAAACTTTTAAAACTTTTTGATATTTAAAACTTTTGGATTGTGTTCTGAGCATTTTGGTTTTCATTAAGACTCAATAAGCAATGATTAATTATTCAAACTTCAGGTGCTACTAAGTTAATTATTTCTATATTGTGGTTTTACATGTTCATAGAATATAGATACTGTAGATAGATAGTTAGATAGATAGATAGATAGATAGATAGATAGATAGATAGATAGATAGATAGATAGATTCTTATTTTTTTTATTTGTGACGATACATATACAACTTTTGTAGTTTACACAAATAGAACTAAGCTAATCTTGCAGTAACCTCAAATACTGAAAGGCAGGTCTAGAGGGTTGTGGCCAAATCAAATAATCTTTGCAGAAGATACAGTGGCCCATATGAAATTATTTTTTTCTCCTGAGTTTTCTCCTAGGTGAAGTTTCCACACCTTGTAGATATGAAGCCTTTTAAACTACCAGCAAGGAAGAAAATACTCAAAATTATTTTGATAGTACTTTTAAATCTACCTTTTGGAACTTTCTTAATTACAAAGTGCTGAAAAAAACTTGAACATTTTTTCTCATAGGAGAAAATATAGGAGAAAAAGTTTATTGCATATAGCCAGTGTGTCTAAAATAAAATAAATCAAATGTTCCTTAAATAATTCATTGCAAATGGCTGTTACTTTCCGAACAACCCTCATACTTATTCCCCTCATCATGACTGTGTGCACAAACTGAATATGTTTTATATGTGTATAAGAAAAGGCATATTGACTCAAACTTGCTTTTCAGTCTTACCTTGATACCTTTATTGATATTTTTTTCACTATACAAATGAAGTATCATTATATGTCTGTACAGCCATACCCTATCTTTGCTGACAATAACTCTCACAAAACCTCAGCCAGAGTGTAGCCATTTTGATCTTCTGTTACCTTTGAGGTTTAATTCAATAATATTTGTTTGATGTACTTTTCTTCACATATTCATTCCTCTGTATTTTGGTTTTATGAGGCATGATGTTGAAGTCTGTCTTTTCCCCTCAGGTTTCAATTGGATTTATTTTGAACACTTGTATGTTAATTTTTTTTAGCAGTGATCAGTTACATTGTCAAACACGAGTGTGCAATGTTAATGAGGCACTTCACATTTTTGCTAATCTACAGGCTACATGATTGTAAATTATTTTTTTGAACCTCAGTGAGCCTTAATGATTGAGAAAGACCAAAGAATGAATTAGCTGCAGGGCCTTATAGAAAATGTACACAATTCCTGTCAATCTGCTGGCTGAATATACCTCTGAGTAAATTGCACATCCAGAATTGACTCTAGACATAGCAAAGTCATCTGGCAGTATGCAGTGTCAAATGGGATTAATAGCATTTTTTTTAAAATCTGCAATCCAAACTAGCAGAGATTAATTGTTTTAGCAACACAGAGAAAGATAATTGAAGTAAATAAGAAAAACCCTTTCAAGGAGCTGCATGAATGTCCACCTCAACTGTGAGCCCAGAAGTCAGTACACCCTATCTCAGTGTAAAACCAAACTTCTGCTATGAAAAAGTATTCCTAATGGGGTCTATGAGATACTATTGTGATATCGTATGGTGCCAGCAGACAAGACAATACAAAACAAATAACATTTCTATCACGCTTTTCTCCTAGTGGACTCAAAGCACCAGAGCTGCAGCTACTAGGACACACTCTATAGGCAGCAGCAGTGTTAGGGAGACTTGTCCAAGGTCTCCTACCAAATAGGTACTGGTTTACTGAACAGCAATAATTATAGCAGTGCTTTCCCGAAGTTCCTTACAAATTTTTGGCACAGCTCAAATTAATTGATAGGTTTGAATCAAGAAAGGTGTAGTCCATCCATTCTCCAGTCCATCCAAAACACTGGTATTGATATGACCCTCAAGGAATTGAGTTGGACAGCCCTGAATTATAGTAATGAGGATAATAATTTAGAACAAAGCTTTGGATTGGCTACTGCTGATGTAAGAAAAAATGCAGCTCAGCTAAAGAAATACTTTAGTGGTGCCATTAGATGGGAAGTTTTGATATGAGCACAATGGTCTCTGTATAAAGATTGCTAACCAGATCACTGTGGTCTCTGTCCTGATGTATGTATGTTTAACGTTGTACCAAATACCAGTGACCAAGTTAGTTTTCTCAGACTTGTGGCTAAAATGAAACAGAATTTATCTTGTTGAAATCTAGCTAACTGATAGGGGGATAGATGCTGGATTCTGGATCCATTCAAAACTTTCTTCAGAGGTGCCTTTAACAACAAATGAGTGAATGTTTCAAAATGGTTGCTATGCTAGGTACACAACATTTAATTTCCCCTCAAATCAACAGTTTAAACTGATAATTTCCATTCTGTCCACTTAGCTCCTGATAAATAATGGGATCAACTTTGTGCAGTGGTGATCTTAAAATTGATCCCATTATCAAGATCAGAAGCTGCTCGGATATGGTGCGAACCTAGCATTAGCCCCCCCCCCCACCCAGGCCTCTTTGACCCCTTGTCACCCATGCAGGCTGGAATAGCCAGATTGTGGAGCCCAGACCATGTGGGGCTACACAGCCAAGCCTCCTCCTCTCCCCCAGAGCCCTTGTCCAATCCATGGACAAGAGGCTCTTCCTTTTACCTCCGGTGCCTAGGAGGAGGTAGGGAACGTCAATGCCCTGGCAGGGGGATTGATGGTGGCATCTGGGAGTCCTCTTTAAGAATAGGATTCCCAAATGCCTTCCCCCTCCGCAGGTTAAATGAGTATAGGGGTACTGAGGTACTCCATACCTATGTCCACAAAGAATTAAAATGAAATAAAAACAGAACCATGAAAAAATACCTTTATTAATCTTAATTAATCATAAGTACTTACCTTTCATTACTCCCATGATAGTGTCCTTGGAAATGATCCAACGCCATATCCTCTCAATACCCAACAAATATCGAACACTGCCACACATGTTGAACCCATTCTCAGCCCTGGACTTGCTATACTACGTATAGCAAGCCCTACAGTATCTCCTTCAGTGCCCTCTATTGGTCTTTTAACAGACCAATAAGGATTCTCATTGGTCTGTCTGTTAAAAAACCAATAGGAGGTGCTGGAGATACTGCTCCTCCCCCGCTATCCCTGCTGTAGGAGGAGTCGCTACATGGAGAGAGCAGCAGCTGCTGCCGTGTCAGGCATTGCTATATTAAGTATAGCAATCCCAAAAGCATCTTTGAAATTCCCCCCAGCGCCCCCTATTGGTCCTTTAACAGACCAATGGAAATTCTCAGGGGAGCATTAAATAATTCACTCTAACTGTATGTAACTGTCTGACTTAAACTATATCTCACCATGCTGCATATATCATTTTAAGTACATTTTTAAAGTTAAGAAAGATCAATTTTATCAAAATATCTAACTGAACATAGTCATTACATTTTTACTGGACAGAGAAAGTCCTGTTGTTCTTTAATGACCTTACAATTAATACAAAAAAAAAGGTTTTCCAGATTGTCGATTTTTTTGTTTGCCCCTGTCACATACAGTCACATACCAGTCACTGATTTAAGTTGTGGAGTTGGCTATGTACAGATGAACATAGTCATTGGAAATGTCATTTCCCCAGTCAACTTGCTGGGAATAACCTCAACTAATTAGCTCATGATTCCAAAGTCGGAGAAAAACTTAATTTGGCAAGAAATATTTATTTGTTTATGTTTCCTCATGGTGAGCACTGAGATCGGCTCCCAGTCTGTGGAATGTTTACACAATGTACTCTATATAAGATTTCTTGTCAGACGACTACATGATCTTTAAAGCACATATTTGTGTTTTAGTTTTAAGTAACATTTTCATAAGAGGTGTAATATTCTTTCATAAATTAAGTCTGTGTTTTAAATGTTTCATAGTGTTTTCACAAAATACCAGAGAAACGTACACATTAATGTGTTTCCGATTCCTGTGGGAAACACAAGTCCAAGCAGAAAAATTTCAGCTCAGAATTTCACTTATTAAAGGGGGCCCAAGATTCCACATAAGCCTTCCACCTCCCAGCTCAAACTCACCTTGTCAGTAAAATAATTCAATATAGTGGAACGATGGAATTCCTGCAGCAAAGTCTGTAGGTACAAACATGAATGTACTAGAAGTATTGTGTCATTGGCTATGATACTGTAGGATTAATTATTCATTACAAAAGTTAAAGCCAAGAGCTAACTGACTGTTGTATTGATAAATTATTATTTTGTTGTTTCTATGCCACATAGGATGAAGAAGGAGGTGATAGATAAGGGCATAGCAGTTGAAAGAAAGCAGGAGAGCTGCCAGGCATTACACCTTAAGCCCACACACAGATTTGCACAACAGAATTGCGGTCAACAAATAATGCCTTTTGGTCTTCTCCCTTATATGCATATTTTTCTCTTGGTCCTGGAGATGAGGTAAAGCCAAACATTTTGGCACCCTCATTTTTGTAATGTTACCCTTACATTTTGCACTGTTTGCTATTAAAGTGTTATTTCACACAGATGTGTACCATTTTACTTCTAAGAGACTTGTCCTATCCGGAATTTTCTTTTTACCCCAAATCTTGTGAATGACAACAATTTATTACTTTTTTTTAGATACTCCACCATGTATTTTTAAACATTACAAATAGTTTTTAGATTTCTTTTGCACCTGTGATGACATTTTTGAAACCTGTTGCTGGCATTACATCCACAATGAGGCTGTATAGTGCATAAAGCAATTACATTTCTCATCTGTTATGTCTTTGTACTCATACATTTTAAATGATCATTAGAGAAGTCGCGAACGGTTCGCCGGCAAACGGTTTCAGGCGAACTTCGGTGGTTCGCGTTCGCCTACCAAAGGCGAACTATTCCGGAAGTTCAATTCGCCCCATAATGCTCTATTGAGCAAAACTTTGACCCTCTACATCACAGTCAGCAGACACATTGTTGCCAAACACACTGCTCTCAATGCTGGAGGCCCTTCTCCAAGCAAGGTCCTTATACCATTTGACTCACTTGTCTGCCTACACTAATTAGTTAAGGGACAGCTGCTACACACTCTGCTAGGGAGATTTTAATTAGCCTCTTGTGGGCCCCTCCACCCTTCTACCCATTCTCTCCTCCCTCCTACCGGAGGGAGGAGGGTCTCATCTGCCAGGGAATTCCAGTATTTCAAAAACCAGCTTACATACCGTGACGGGGATTTGAACCCAGGTCTCAGTGTATGGTAGGTAACTAACATATCCATTATACCACCAACACTACTAGCTGAAAGTAGCTGAAAGTAGCTGAAAGTAGCTGAAAGTAGCTGAAAGTAGCTGAAAGTAGCTGAAAGTAGCTGAAAGTAGCCTAGCATGTACCATTTATGCTCAATGCAAGAGAAAAATTAGACAAGACAAATAACATTTATTTCACAGTTTTCTCCTGGCAGACTCAAAGCACCAGAGCTGCAGCCACTAGGGCACACTCTATAGGCAGTAGCAGTGTTAGGAAGATTTGCCTAAGGTCTCCTACTGAATAGGTGCTGGCTTACTGAACAGACAGAGACGAGATTCAAACCCTGGTCTCCTGTGTCAGAGGCAGGGCCCTTAACCATTACACCATGCAGCCACTGCTTACAGATATGTAGCCAGACATGTCCTTGTCTTTTGTGTTCAACAGTTGTCAAGAGAAAAATTAGACAAGATAGCAGTGTTAGGAAGACTTGCCTAAGGTCTCCTACTGAATAGGTGCTGGCTTACTGAGCAGACAGAGCTGAGATTTGAACTCTGGTCTCCTGTGTCAGAGCCCTTAACCATTACACCACGCAGCCACTGCTTACGGATATGTAGCCAGACATGGCCTTGTCTTTTGTGTTCAACAGTTGTCAAGAGAAAAATTAGACAAGATAGCAGTGTTAGGAAGACTTGCCTAAGGTCTCCTACTGAATAGGTGCTGGCTTACTGAGCAGACAGAGCTGAGATTTGAACTTTGGTCTCCTGTGTCAGAGGCAGAGCCCTTAACAATTACCCCATGCAGCCACTGCTTACAAATATGTAGCCAGACATGGCCTTGTCTTTTGTGTTCAACAGTTGTCAAAAGAAAAATTAGACAAGATAGCAGTGTTAGGAAGACTTGCCTAAGGTCTCCTACTGAATAGGTGCTGGCTTACTGAGCAGACAGAGCTGAGATTTGAACTCTGGTCTCCTGTGTCAGAGGCAGAGCCCTTAACCATTACACTATGCAGCCACTGCTTACGGATATGTAGCCAGACATGACCTTGTTTTTTGTGTTCAACAGTTGTCCAAAGAGAACCCCAGATAGCCAGGTAGATTCATCTCTCTCTCTGGGCCATATGCAATTCACTTTTTCACCTGACTTTTCTCCTAGGAGATAATTTTTCATCTTCAATTTAAGATAACTTTTCAGCACTTTTCAAGTAAAAAAGTACAAAAAAGTAGGTGAAAAGGTACTATCAAAATTATTTTGATTATTTTCTTGCTTTCCGGTGGCTCAAAAGGCATTTTATTGTTTAAAATTTTTAAACATTTTATTGTTTAAAAATATCACCTAGGAGAAAACTCAGGTGAAAAACTGAATTGCATATGGGCCTCTGTCTCTCTCACCAACACTACATGCTGAAGCCAGCCTAGCATGTACCATTTATGCTCAATCCATTTATGCTCATAAATACAATTCGTCGGAAAGCGGTGACCATCCCTACTAGAGAGAGAGAGAGAGAGAGAGAGAGAGAGAGAGAGATGAATCTACCTGGCTATCTGGAGTTCTCTTTGGACAACTGTTGAACACAAAAGGCAAGGCCATATATGCAGTGGCTGCATGGTGTAATGGTTAAGGGCTCTGCCTCTGACACAGGAGACCAGAGTTCAAATCTCGTTTCTGTCTGTTCAGTAAGCCAGCACCTATTCAGTAGGAGACCTTAGGCAAGTCTTCCTAACACTGCTATCTTGTCTAATTTTTCTCTTGACAACTGTTGAACACAAAAGACCGTGCCATGTCTGGCTACACATCTCTAATGATCTGCAACATCTCTAATGATCCTGACTTTCTGTTTTTAGATGTAAATTTCCTTTTAAGTTATGTAGATTCGGAACTATTATAATGCTCCATGGAAACACCAAACCTACCTAATAAGTGTCCTCACTTTTAGTAGCATGCTGTACGACTCTCTTCTGCTACTGGAAAGAGGTTGAGTAGAAGGACAGCTATACCTTTTCTATATCACCCCTTGCTGTGTACCATGATGCATCTCAACACCACCTGTACCACAAGGAACCTCTACTTCTATAGTAAATATTGAAAGGACCAATAATTGGATTTGTAACCAATGCCTCACACCTATATAAACAACATAAAGAAGTGTGAAAGCATGTCACACTCTCTTTTACCAGAGATCACTGGGATTGTCTGCCTGCTGAAAACATTGGATGCTTGCATGGAAGTCTCATTATTGGACTGAATATAGGTGACTATGAGTAGAAATGATCACCAAAAGGCTCTTTTTTCAACTTAAGTGCTAATGTAAGTAAAATTGCATGCAGCTTTGAACTGAAGAAAGAAAAACCCTACATTGACTACAGACAGAGTGAAAATGGCTGATGGGAACATGCCTTTTATGGGGGAGGGGGGGTGGGGGGTAAAGAGCATTAAAATACAAAAAGCCTCAAGCTGCAAGGACATATTTTTACCATTAAGGGTCTGACCATTAAGGGTCTGGATTTTTGTTGTAGCACTAACCTGCAAATACTGTATCTTCTGTTTTAAGAAGGAAATATTTTATAAACATTGATACTGCCATCTTGTAACCTGTTTAATTTCTGAATATGCTCAGATGATAAAGGCAGTACTATCTATTCCTGCAGGTATTCCCTTTACAAAATAATGCTTTGTACCTCTAGAGAAAACACAAGGGATGGTCGGAAGTGCTGATTACCGATTCTGACAGATTTCCATTTTCCAATAAGCATTTTTCTGATTTCAGCAGAATTTTTTTCCCTCTTTTGCCAATTAAGTTAGTTAATTGACAAAATAGAAAAAAAAAGTTGAGGAAACCTGTGAGAAAACGCGGAAAAGCCGCCGCGTGTGTTCAGAACAAGGCGGCTGATTCCACGTCCAACGCGGCGGTTTGCACGCGTAGGCCTACATCTACCATTATGGCTGAACACGGAGAAACCGCCGCATGCCCTGTTAGCGGTGCGGCTGGTTCCGTGTCCAGCGCGGCGGGTGGTACACAACACATGGCTGGTGTGGCTGGGACTGATAGTCCACACAGGTTCAGGAGGACGCGCGCGCGCTGAGAGACAGAACTTTTATGACAGCCAGAAGGGAGTCAGCTGACCAAGCCGGTCAGCTGACGATTCAACCAGTTCCCATTGGTCCAGCACTTAGGGGAGGCGCTGGAGAGCGCTGTGCTATATATACTGGGTGCTGGTCATTCTCTGGTTGTCTGCCGTTGCGATCACTACGTGGAAGCACTCAGACCTTTTGTTAGATTCTGTGTTACCAGTTGTTATTTCCAGATTAGTTCCAAGGTGTTGATGATCAAGGACCTCACACCCAGATTAGGGACTTGTGTTACCAATCTGTTATACTTCAGACTAGTTCCAGGGTGTTGATGATCAAGGACCTCACACCCAGATTAGGGACTTGTGTTACCAATTTGTTATACTTCAGACTAGTTCCAGGGTGTTGATGATCACGGACCTCACACCCAGACTAGGGAATTGTATAAGCATTCTGTTATACTTCAGACTAGTTCCAGGGTGTTGATGATCACGGAGCTCACACCAAGACTAGGCATTGTTTATTATCTGTTATGACCTTCTGCTTTCCTGACCACTCTTCTGATTACTGATTTGGTACTTCACTATATCTGATATTCTGTTGCCAAACTCTGCATGTTTTAGGATTACTGAATCTGTCTCCTGTCTTTGTACTTATCTGATTGTGTGTTGCCGACCTGGCTTGCCCGACCTCGAGAGCTATCTCCCTACCTTAGAGATAGTTCACAGATCATTAGTGACACTCTCCTATTGGTGTCACTAACGCTCTGGTCCTTCCATCTCCTGGCCTGTCTCCTCCCTTCGGGAGATTCTCAGGTTACTGGAAGGCACTTGTTCTCTTTTGCAGTATAGCCTACTGCTCTGATACCTGTTCTCCAGGTATTGCTCTCAAAGTATTTACTGTTGCACCAAAACACTCATATATCTCTGGTGTCCAGAGGTTAGTGATATATCTGATTATCGGTGATACTGCAGATCATCAATTATCGGGTATATATCTGTATTGTTGGTGATACTGCAGATCACCAATAATCAGACCCTCTCTGTGTTACATCGATCGTTACAGAACGGCAGACCAAATACAAATGGACGCACTCATCAGCCGTCTGGGCACACTTACCACTACGGTGGAAAATATCAACCAAGTGCTGGGTAGCCATCAGACCCAGATTAATACCCTGTCTGGGTCCATACAAACCCTACAGATGGCTGTGGATGAAGTGCGATCTCCTCCTAGCACAGACATACGTATGCCTGTACCTGAAAAATGTTCTGGTCACAGATCTGACTTCCGAAATTTTAGAAGTAGAGTGTTATCATACTTTGAGTTAAGGCCTAATTCTTCAGGAACCATGACCCAAAGGGTTACGTTCATTAAGACTTTGTTATCAGGCGATTCTCAGACCTGGGCGTACAGTCTTCCCCTCGGTCACCAGGCCCTAACCTCTGTAGAGGAATTTTTTAAAGCTATGGCTGTAATTTACAACAACCCAGACATTGCCTCGACTTCTGAGCGGAAGCTCAAACTGTTACATCAAGGCAAGAGTCCGGTTGAAGATTATGCTGCTGAATTTAGGAGATGGTCAGTATCGGCCAGGTGGGACACATTTGCCCTTTTAGATTGTTTTTTATCAGGGTTGTCAGACGAGGTCTCCGATCTTATGTTAAGCCAGCCTGAACCTAAGTCCATCGAAGCATTAGTTTTGGTGCCCAGCGCTGTTTTCTTTCTACTGCCATCGATGAGGCCATTTCATCGGCCATCAGGATAGATCGCCGGCTGCGCTATCAGAGACAGACCAGGGGTAAAAACCACGTGAGAATGGTGTCCCACGCTGCACCTCCAGTAACTCCACCTCCTCCCGCTTCACCTCCGCCTGAGCCAATGCAGATTGGTCGGTCAAAATTGTCTCAAGTGGAGCGGAAACACAGGATAGCAGAGCAGCTCTGTCTTTATTGTGCAGAGGGGGGTCATAGAGTACAGAATTGCCCTAAGAAGTCGAGAAACGCTTCTGCCTAGGTGTAGTTGGGGGTAATACCCTAGGCGTGCAATTTTTACCCCTAGATGATAAACGTTTGCTTCTTCCCTGTACTGTTTCATGGGAAGATAGGTCTGAGGTCACTGAAGCCTTCATTGACTCAGGCTCAGCGGCTAATTTTATGGATTACGAATTTGCAAAGAAATTGGGTATTCCAGTCACCCCGGTAAAACCACCGATTCAAGTTACTGCAGTGGATGATTCCCCTCTGCAGGGTAACAGTCCTCTGTCACAGACTCCAGAAGTGCGAGTCACTATCGGGGTGTTGCATAGGGAAGATTTGCATTTTTTTTGTGTTGCGAATTACAACCTCCACGATCATTCTTGGCATGCCTTGGTTACAACTTCACTCACCTCAGATTAATTGGGCCACTGGTCAGCTAACGAGCTGGTCTTCCCATTGCTTTCATCATTGTTTAGCGAAGGTAACCTTGGGTGAGATCAAGATTCACATGGAGGGAGTGCCAGATCAGTATGCCGAGTTTGCAGACGTGTTTTGTCCTAAGTCCGCCGATAAACTTCCTCCACACCATCCTTTCGATTGTCCTATCGATCTCCGGTCTGGTTGTATGCCCCCTAGAGGTCATCTCTACAATTTATCTGGGCCTGAAAAGTTGGCCATGCAGGAATGCATCCGTGAAAACTTAGCCAAAGGGTTCATTCGCCCTTCCCGGTCGCCTGCTGGGGCAGGGTTCTTTTTTGTAAAGAAAAAAGACAGAGGCCTTCGGCCGTGCATTGATTATCGGGGCATGAATAAAATCACAGTAAAAAATCGCTATCCATTACCTTTGATAGATAATTTATTTACTCAGGTCACCAATGCTAAGATTTTCTCAAAATTGGATTTGCGGGGTGCATACAACCTGGTACGGATCAGAAAGGGCGATGAGTGGAAGACGGCCTTTAACACACCCGATGGGCATTACGAGTACCTGGTGATGCCCTTCGGGTTGTGTAACGCCCCGGCCGTCTTTCAGGAACTCATTAATGAAGTGTTCAGAGAGGTTTTGGGCAAATTTGTCCTAGTATATCTGGGTGATATACTAATCTTCTCAGCCAACCTCTCAGAGCATAGGGACCATGTTAGGTTTGTGTTACACAAGCTAAGACAAAACATGTTATATGCCAAGTTGGAGAAATGCATTTTTGAGGTAACATCTGTCGCCTTTCTGGGGTACATAATTTCTACCTCTGGCCTTTCTATGGACCCTGCCAAAGTCTCTGCTGTTCTGGAGTGGCCTCAGCCAGTGGGACTGAAGGCTCTCCAGAGATTCTTAGGGTTCGCTAATTACTATAGAAGGTTCATTAATGGGTACTCCACAGTCATCGCACCCCTCACCAGTCTCACAAAGAAAGGGGCAGATACTAACCCCTGGTCCCCTGAAGCTCTTGCTGCTTTCTCCACTCTGAAGGAATTGTTTTGTACCCCACCCATTTTGAGACACGTTGACATCTCCTATCCCTTTATTGTAGAGGTAGATGCCTCAGAGGTTGGGGTAGGGGCTGTGCTGTCTCAGCGTTCTGGGTTGCAAGGGAGGTTACACCCATGTGCCTATTTTTCCCGTAGATTTTCACCCGCAGAGAAAAACTACGATATAGGCAACAGGGAGCTCCTAGCCATTAAATTGGCCTTTGAAGAATGGCGTCATTGGCTAGAAGGAGCAGAACATACGATTACAGTCTACACTGATCACAAAAATTTGGAATACATCGAAGGGGCTAAGAGATTGAGTCCCCGACAGGCTTGGTGGTCACTGTTTTTCTCAAGATTCAGATTTATAATTACGTATACCCTGGGTAGTAAAAATATTAACCACTTGCCGACCGCCCACAGCCCATGGGCGGCGGCAAAGTGGACGCCTAAAGGACCGCAATACGCCTTCAGGCGGCGCGTCCTTTAGGCATGCCGGGGGAGCGATCGCGTCATTGATGACGCGCGCTTCCCCCGGCAACTGGCTCCGCCCACCCGCCGTAACATCCCGCCGGCCATACGGAAGCGCCGGCGGGATGTTAACCCCGCGATCGCCGCTACAAAGTGTATAATACACTTTGTAATGTATACAAAGTGTATTATACAGGCTGCCTCCTGCCCTGGTGATCCCAGTGTCCGAGGGACCACCAGGGCAGGCTGCAGCCACCCTAGTCTGCACCCAAACACACTGATCTGCCCCCCCCCACCCACTGATCGCCCACAGCACCCCTCAGACCCCCCCCTGCCCACCCCCCAGACCCCTGTTTGCACCCAATCACCCCCCTAATAACCCATCAATCACTCCCTGTCACTATCTGTCAACGCTATTTTTTTTTTATTCCCCCCCCCCTGCCCCCTGCCCCCTCCTGATCACCCCCCCACCCCTCAGATTCTCCCCAGACCCCCCCCCCCAGACCCCCCCCTGTGTACTGTATGCATCTATCTTCCCTGATAACCTGTCAATCACCCGTCAATCACCCGTCAATCACCCATCAATCACCCATCAATCACCCCCTGTCACTGCCACCCAACAATCAGCCCCTAACCTGCCCCTTGCGGGCAATCTGATCACCCACCCACACCATTAGATCGCCCGCAGATCCGACATCAGATCACCTCCCAAATCCATTGTTTACATCTATTCTCTCCTCTAAACACCCACTAATTACCCATCAATCACCCATCAATCACCCCCTATCACCACCTGTCACTTTTACCTATCAGATCAGACCCTAATCTGCCCCTTGCGGGCACCCAATCACCCGCCAACACGCTCAGATTGCCCTCTGACCCCCCCTTATCAATTCGCCAGTGCATTAATTACATCTGTTCTTCCCTGTAATAACCCACTGATCACCTGTCAATCACCTGCCAATCACCTATCACCCATCAATCACCCCCTGTCACCCCCTGTCACTGCCACCCATCAATCAGCCCCTAACCTGCCCCTTGCGGGCAATCTGATCACCCACCCACACCATTAGATCGCCCGCAAACCCGCCGTCAGATTACCTCCCAAATGTATTGTTTACATCTGTTATCTTCTCTAAACACCCACTAATTACCCATCAATCACCCATCAATCACCCCCTATCACCACCTGTCACTGTTACCTATCAGATCAGACCCTAAGCTGCCCCTTGCGGGCACCCAATCACCCGCCCACACGCTCAGATTGCCCTCAGACCCCCCCCCACCTTATCAATTCACCAGTGCATTAATTACATCTGTCCTTCCCTGTAATAACCCACTGATCACCTGTCAATCACCTGCCAATCACCTATCACCCATCAATCACCCCCTGTCACTACCACCCAACAATCAGCCCCTAACCCGCCCTTGCAGGCAAACTGATCACCCACCCACACCAATAGATCGCCCGCAGATCCGACATCAGATCACCACCCAAGCGCAGTGTTTCCATCTATTCTCTCCTCTAAACACCCACTAATTACCCATCAATCACCCCCTATCACCACCTGTCACTGTTACCCATCAGATCAGACCCTAATCTGCCCCTTGCGGGCACCCAATCACCCGCCTACACGCTCAGATTGCCCTCAGACCCCCCCTTATCAATTCGCCAGGGCATTATTTACATCTGTCCTTCCCTGTAATAACCCACTGATCACCTGTCAATCACCTGTCAATCACCCCCTGTCACTGCCACCCATCAATCACCCCTGTCACTGCCACCCATCAATCAGCCCCTAACCTGCCCCTTGCGGGCAAACTGATCACCCACCCACACCAATAGATCGCCCGCAGATCCGACATCAGATCACCACCCAAGCGCAGTGTTTCCATCTATTCTCTCCTCTAAACACCCACTAATTACCCATCAATCACCCCCTATCACCACCTGTCACTGTTACCCATCAGATCAGACCCTAATCTGCCCCTTGCGGGCACCCAATCACCCGCCTACACGCTCAGATTGCCCTCAGACCCCCCCTTATCAATTCGCCAGGGCATTATTTACATCTGTCCTTCCCTGTAATAACCCACTGATCACCTGTCAATCACCTGTCAATCACCCATCAATCACCCCCTGTCACTGCCACCCATCAATCACCCGCTGTCACTGCCACCCATCAATCAGCCCCTAACCTGCCCCTTGCGGGCAATCTGATCACCCACCCACACCAATAGATCGCCCGCAGATCCGACGTCCGATCACCTCCCAAGTGCAGTGTTCACATCTGTTCTCTACCCTAAACACCCACTAATTACCCATCAATCACCCCCTGTCACTGCTACCTATCAGATTAGACCCCTATCTGCCCCTAGGGCACTCAATCACCCGCCCACACCCTCAGAATGCCCTCAGACCCCAGCCCTGATCACCTCGCCAGTGCATTGCTTGCATCTATTCCCCCCTCTAATCACACCTTGAGACACCCATCAATCACCTCCTGTCACCCCCTAGCACACCTACCCATCAGATCAGGCCCTAATTTGCCCCGTGTGGGCTCCTGATCACTCGGCCAAACCCTCAGATCCCCCTCAGACCCCCTTCCGATCACCTCCCCAGTGCATTGATTGCATATATTTTCCCCTCTAACCACCCCCTGAGACACCCATCAATCACCTCCTGTCACCCCCCTAGCACTCCTATCCATCAGATCAGGCCCAATACAACCTGTCATCTAAAAGGCCACCCTGCTTATGACCGGTTCCACAAAATTCGCCCCCTCATAGACCACCTGTCATCAAAATTTGCAGATGCTTATACCCCTGAACAGTCATTTTGAGACATTTGGTTTCCAGACTACTCACGGTTTTGGGCCCGTAAAATGCCAGGGCGGTATAGGAACCCCACAAGTGACACCATTTTAGAAAAAAAGACACCCCAAGGTATTCTGTTAGGTGTATGACGAGTTCATAGAAGATTTTATTTTTTGTCAAAAGTTAGCGGAAATTGATTTTTATTGGGTTTTTTTCACAAAGTGTCATTTTTCACTAACTTGTGACAAAAAATAAAATCTTCTATGAACTCGCCATACACCTAACGGAATACCTTGGGGTGTCTTCTTTCTAAAATGGGGTCACTTGTGGGGTTCCTATACTGCCCTGGCATTTTAGGGGCCCTAAACCGCGAGGAGGAGTCTAGAAAACAAATGCCTCAAAATGACCCGTGAATAGGACGTTGGGCCCCTTAGCGCACCTAGGCTGCAAAAAAGTGTCACACATGTGGTACCGCCGTACTCAGGAAAAGTAGTATAATGTGTTTTGGGGTGTATTTTTACACATACCCATGCTGGGTGGGAGAAATTTCTATGTAAATGGTCAATTGTGTGTAAAACAAATCAAACAATTGTCATTTACAGAGATATTTCTCCCACTTAGCATGGGTATGTGTAAAAATACACCCCAAAACACATTATACTACTTCTCCTGAGTACGGCAGTACCACATGTGTGGCACTTTTTTACACCCTAAGTACGCTAAGGGGCCCAAAGTCCAATGAGTACCTTTAGGATTTCACAGGTCATTTTGCGACATTTGGTTTCAAGACTACTCCTCACGGTTTAGGGCCCCTAAAATGCCAGGGCAGTATAGTAACCCCACAAATGACCCCATTCTAGAAAGAAGACACCCAAAGGTATTCCGTTAGGAGTATGGTGAGTTCATAGAAGATTTTATTTTTTGTCAAAAGTTAGCGGAAAATTGATTTTTATTGTTTTTTTCACAAAGTGTCATTTTCCACTAACTTTTGACAAAAAATAAAATCTTCTATGAACTCACCATACTCCTAACGGAATACCTTGGGGTGTCTTCTTTCTAAAATGGGGTCATTTGTGGGGTTCCTATACTGAACTGGCATTTTAGGGGCCCTAAACCGTGAGGAGTAGTCTGGAAATCAAATTCCGCAAAATGACCTGTGAAATCCTAAAGGTACTCATTGGACTTTGGGCCCTTTAGCGCAGTTAGGGTGCAAAAAAGTGCCACACATGTGGTATTGCCATACTCGGGAGAAGTAGTACAATGTGTTTTGGGGTGTATTTTTACACATACCCATGCTGGGTGGGAGAAATACCTCTGTAAATGACAATCTTTTGATTTTTTTACACACAATTGTCCATTTACAGAGTTATTTCTCCCACCCAGCATGGGTATGTGTAAAAATACACCCCAAAACACATTGTACTACTTCTCCCGAGTACGGCGATACCACATGTGTGGCACTTTTTTGCACCCTAACTGCGCTAAAGGGCCCAAAGTCCAATGAGTACCTTTAGGATTTCACAGGTCATTTTGCGGAATTTGATTTCCAGACTACTCCTCACGGTTTAGGGCCCCTAAAATGCCAGGGCAGTATAGGAACCCCACAAATGACCCCATTTTAGAAAGAAGACACCCCAAGGTATTCCATTAGTAGTATGGTGAGTTTATAGAAGATTTTATTTTTTGTCACAAGTTAGTGGAAAATGACACTTTGTGAAAAAAACAATAAAAATCAATTTTCCGCTAACCTTTGACAAAAAATAAAATCTTCTATGAACTCACCATACTCCTAACGGAATACCTTGGGGTGTCTTCTTTCTAAAATGGGGTCATTTGTGGGGTTCCTATACTGCCCTGGCATTTTAGGGGCCCTAAACCGTGAGGAGTAGTCTGGAAATCAAATTCCGCAAAATGACTTGTGAAATCCTAAAGGTACTCATTGGACTTTGGGCCCTTTAGCGCAGTTAGGGTGCAAAAAAGTGCCACACATGTGGTATCGCCGTACTCGGGAGAAGTAGTACAATGTGTTTTGGGGTGTATTTTTACACATACCCATGCTGGGTGGGAGAAATAACTCTGTAAATGGACAATTGTGTGTAAAACAAATGAAAAAATTGTCATTTACAGAGATATTTCTCCCACCCAGCATGGGTATGTGTAAAAATACACCCCAAAACACATTCTACTACTTCTCTTGAGTACGGCAATACCACATGTGTGGCACTTTTTTGCAGCCTAACTGCGCTAAGGGGCCCAAAGTCCAATGAGCACCTTTAGGCTTTACAGGGGTGCTTACAAATTAGCACCCCCCAAAATGCGAGGACAGTAAACACACCCCACAAATGACCCCATTTTGGAAAGTAGACACTTCAAGGTATTCAGAGAGGGGCATGGTGAGTCCGTGGCAGATTTCATTTTTTTTTGTCGCAAGTTAGAAGAAATGGATTCTTTTTTTTTTTTCTTTTTTTTTGTCACAAAGTGTCATTTTCCGCTTACTTGTGACAAAAAATAATATCTTCTATGAACTCACTATGCCTCTCAGTGAATACTTTGGGATGTCTTCTTTCCAAAATGGGGTCATTTGGGGGGTATTTATACTATCCTGGAATTCTAGCCCCTCATGAAACATGACAGGGGGTCAGAAAAGTCATAGATGCTTGAAAATGGCAAAATTCACTTTTTGCACCATAGTTTGTAAACGCTATAACTTTTACCCAAACCAATAAATATACACTGAATGTTTTTTTTTTTATCAAAAACATGTTTGTCCACATTTTTCGCGCTGCATGTATACAGAAATTTTACTTTATTTGAAAATTGTCAGCACAGAAAGTTAAAAAAATCATTTTTTTGCCAAAATTCATGTCTTTTTTGATGAATATAATAAAAAGTAAAAATCGCAGGAGCAATCAAATAGCACCAAAAGAAAGCTTTATTAGTGACAAGAAAAGGAGCCAAAATTCATTTAGGTGGTAGGTTGTATGAGCGAGCAATAAACCGTGAAAGCTGCAGTGGTCTGAATGGAAAAAAAGTGGCCGGTCCTTAAGGGGTAGAAAGACTGTGGTCCTCAAGTGGTTAAAGCAGATGCCTTATCCAGATGTTTTGAGCCAGAGACAGCACAGCGCTCAGACCCAAGGACTATTCTCCCACAGAAAGTGGTGTTGGCAGCCACAGAGACCTGGAGGAACTGGACTGAAATTTTAAGTCCCTTCCAGCAGGATGTCCCTGAGGGAAAGCCTGAAGGGGTCATGTTTGTACCATTGCCATTTCGTCTCCAGATATTGCAGATGTGACACTCCCACAAAAATGCTGGGCATCCTGGTGCCACCAGAACACAGGACCTTGTTGCTAGGTGTGCTTGGTGGCCTTCTTTGGCAACTGACTGCAAGGAGTATGTGAGAGAATGTGCAGTGTGTGCAAGAAGTAAACCCTCCTGTCAGGCACCTGTGGGAACATTGCAGCCTTTACCCACCCCAAGTGAACCATGGACCCATTTGTCCATGGATTTTGTGGGTAAACTCCCGAGGTCTGAGGGCATGTCGGTCATTTGGGTGGTAGTCGACAGATTCAGTAAAATGGCCCATTTCGTGCCCTTGAAAGGACTCCCTTCGGCCCAGGAGTTGGCCGATCTATTCATCCTGCATATCTTCTGGCTACATGGCATTCCGGAAAATATAGTGTCAGATCGGGGAGTCCAATTTGTTTCTAAATTTTGGAGGGCATTCTGTCATCAGTTGGGCATGGAACTGTCGTTTTTCGTCGGGCTACCACCCACAGACCAATGGTCAGACTGAGAGAATTAATCAATCTCTGGAACAGTTTCTAAGGTGTTACGTTGCAGATGCACAAACTGATTGGGTCAAGTTCTTGCCGTTTGCAGAATTTGCACACAATAACTTGAAAAGCTCTTCTTCTGGATTCTATCCATTCCAGGTGGTAACAGGAAGGTTGCCTAGGTTCTCCCCACTGCCAGTAGCTTCTACTCCGTTTCCAGCTTTAGAGGCTTGGCAAAAGTCTTTTAAAAACATGTGGGGAATTGTGAAAAAGAATCTAGAGAAGGCTTTTCAGAGTCAGAAAGGACAAGCTGACAAGAAACGTTCCGTAGAGTGGAAGTTCCGGCCAGGAGACCTGGTCTGGGTGTCCACTCGTCATTTGGCTTTAAAACAGCCTTCACCCAAGCTAGGACCCAGATTTGTGGGTCCTTTCCCAGTAACTAGGAAAATCAACAAATGTTACTTATGCCATTGACCTTCCTGCCAGCATGCGTGGTGTAAGATCATTCCATGTATCCCTGCTTAAGCCAGCAGTGCATGTGGATTCCACTCCTCCTGCCCCTGTGATGGTGGATGACCAACCTGAGTAGGAAGTGGAAAAGATTTTAGATTCGCGTATTGTACAGAATTCAGTGCAGTATTTGGTTCACTGGAAGGGTTATGGCATTGAGGAAAGAACATGGGTACCTGATTGCCGCATGCATGCGGATAAATTGAAGAAGGAATTCCACGCCCTACATCCTGAGAAGCCGGGTAGGAGCTGTCCGGAGTCCACTCCTCGGGGGGGGGGGGGGGGGTACTGTGAGAAAACGCGGAAAAGCCGCCGCGTGTGTTGAGAACAAGGTGGCTGATTCCGCGTCCAACGCGGTGATTTGCACGCGTAGACCTACATCTACCATTATGGCTGAACGCAGAGAAAGTGCCGCATGCCCTGTTAGCGGTGCGGCTGGTTCCGCGTCCAGCGTGGCGGGTGGTACACAACACATGGCTGGTGTGGCTGGGACTGATAGTCCACACAGGTTCAGGAGGACGCGCGCGCGCGCTGAGAGACAGAACTTTTATGACAGCCAGAAGGAAGTCAGCTGACCAAGCCGGTCAGCTGACGATTCAACCAGTTCCCATTGGTCCAGCACTTAGGGGAGGCGCTGGAGAGTGCTGTGCTATATATACTGGGTGCTGGTCATTCTCTGGTTGTCTGCCGTTGCGATCACTACGTGGAAGCACTCAGACCTTTTGTTAGATTCTGTGTTACCAGTTGTTATTTCCAGATTAGTTCCAGGATGTTGATGATCAATGACCTCACACCCAGATTAGGGACTTGTATTACGATTCTGTTATACTTCAGACTAGTTCCAGGGTGTTGATGATCAAGGACCTCACACCCAGATTAGGGACTTGTGTTACCAATCTGTTATACTTCAGACTAGTTCCAGGGTGTTGATGATCAAGGACCTCACACCCAGATTAGGGACTTGTGTTACCAATTTGTTATACTTCAGACTAGTTCCAGGGTGTTGATGATCACGGACCTCACACCCAGACTAGGGAATTGTATAAGCATTCTGTTATACTTCAGACTAGTTCCAGGGTGTTGATGATCACGGAGCTCACACCAAGACTAGGCATTGTTTATTATCTGTTATGACCTTCTGCTTTCCTGACCACTCTTCTGATTACTGATTTAGTACTTCGCTATATCTGATATTCTGTTGCCAAACTCTGCATGTTTTAGGATTACTGAATCTGTCTCCTGTCTTTGTACTTATCTGATTGTGTGTTGCCGACCTGGCTTGCCCGACCTCGAGAGCTATCTCCCTACCTTAGAGATAGTTCACAGATCATTAGTGACACTCTCCTATTGGTGTCACTAACGCTCTGGTCCTTCCATCTCCTGGCCTGTCTCCTCCCTTCGGGAGATTCTCAGGTTACTGGAAGGCACTTGTTCTCTTTTGCAGTATAGCCTACTGCTCTGATACCTGTTCTCCAGGTATTGCTCTCAAAGTATTTACTGTTGCACCAAAACACTCATATCTCTCCGGTGTCCAGAGGTTAGTGATATATCTGATTATCGGTGATACTGCAGATCATCAATAATCGGGTATATATCTGTATTGTTGGTGATACTGCAGATCACCAATAATCAGACCCTCTCTGTGTTACACTGATCGTTACAAAACCGCTATTTTTTGTGGACGTACGCTATTACAAGAAATCCGCATTTCCGATTGGCATCCGCGGTACACTTCTGCATTCTCCAATTGGCCTAATCCTTCCAAGACTTCTGATTGACCTAAAATTTCCGTGGTAATCCAATTCTGATTCTTTGATCGATCCAACGCATCCTAGTCTTGTGATTGGCCTAAAAGTCTTGGTAGTGCGTTAATAGTCCACCACTTCCTCCCAAGCAATTTTAATAGTTTTAAGAATTGATTTTATCCTGTTGGCGCCTCTGTTCTTCATTACGTTATATACTGTAAATTGTTATAGTTGTAAACCCATTACTGGTTCAAGATGCAATCAGATTACCCATAATGTTCAGTAGAATGACCTTTAAATTAAATTTAGCTGGCCTTGGAAAGCCAATCAGAAGAAAACTCAAGTGCACATCAGGTATTTGTGCATGATTGTATGTCTGCCAGAGAACATGCATTTGCAGGTGTGCATTTGCATCAGGAATCAGCTGTTTGCACATGTCCAGGAGTGCGTTTACCATTCATCCCAAGAACTGCACCACACCATGTTTGCTCAACAATAGCCATGAGTGATAATAATAATAATAATAACAATAAAAATAATAATATTAACAACAACAACTATTATTATTATTATTACTAGTAAAAAGGCACGCCCATTAAAAAACGTGCGCTAGGTCACAGCTGCTACCCCCTGCAATGCGCGCACATACGTGTCCCGCTTGCTCATTCACCACCACTGCCTGAAGTATGTGCACACAGGGAGCTGCTTGCTTGGCAGTTGGAAAAAGCTGTTATTTCCCACAATGCAATGAGAACCTCTGAACCGGACACAGCAAACTGTCAGATCCGGCCCTGTGTCCTAACTGCCCTGGCTGTGCACATGCTCAGTACAGAAAGCCAGAGACACACAAACATTCAGCTGATGACGCAGGGACACTTGCATTTTATTGTATAGGATTATTATTATTTTATAAAACACCAACATATTCTGCATAGTACACACTTTCAATTATGATTGGCCAATCACTGACCAATTTTACTACCTCTATGTAGTATGAGGTTTTACCTACACAATCTGCTTATAGCATTTAATACCTGTTGAACCTCATACTACATGGGGTGGTAAAATTGGTCAGTGTGTACCAGGTCCCAACTCATTAGAAGCTGGAATTACATGGATATTGGTGTGCCTAAATGAGATGAGGCCATACTTTAGCAAAGAACATTCACATTTCTGTACTTCCCACACAGCCTAGCTGACGTTATGGTTATCTTAGCCAGATGTCAGCTCAAGGATGAATTCATATATACTGTATATATGGTAGTTTAAGCGTGTGAAAATACTTGAACTGCTATATATTATTATTATTATTATTATTATTTAGTATTTATACAGTTCTGACATCTTCCACAGTGCTTTACAGAGTACATAAGCATGTCACTAACTGTCCCTCAGAGATCTCACAGTCTAATTGAATTCCTCCCATAGCCATAAACTCAATGTAGTCTTGGACCAGTTTAGGGGGGTAGCCAATTACTAAACTTAAAAGATAACTTGCATACTCCACCAAGTAATGCATCATGGGACTTAGTTCTCAACCCTGTGTAGGTAAAAGCTGCCAATACCTTTTGTTTTAAGACATCAAATTATTATTTGTAGTGCTTTTTTTTTTTGGGGGGGGGGGGGGGGAGTTAGGTTGTTTCAGACCCACTAAAGAGTGTCCCTGGCTCACAATAACCTACTTTGGTATCCTTTAACATCAATAAAAGTTGTAGCATTTCTCCTTTTACCCTTAGCTTTTTTACTAACAATAGAACATCATGTCGCCTCTTATCCATAGCACATATTTACCTGTGTGACAATAGCATTGCCTGTTAATAGTTTGTTGATATTACAGAGTAATCCTTGGTGGTCTCATTTAATGGTGATGTCCCCAGTCTGTGCAAATTATTGCAGGACTTATCTGAAACTTTCCATCCATTATGGAATCATTTTTCATAATACAGAGCACTTCTCATGTCAAACAAAATAGAAGTATTGCTTAGGGAAAAGTAGTGCTGAGTGCATTCTAGTTTATTTTTTCTAAGAAAAAATAAACTGTTGCCTTAACTAATAACTCAGGGGGAATGTAGGCAGAGACTACTATTAGACATTTTCTGCCAAAGTAAATGAATATTCTGATATTTTCAATGCACTCTCAGTGCCCTTAATTAACATACCTTTTCATAGCATAGCAATTTAATAAATAGAAGAACATTTAAAATACTGGATTATGCTATAATGTTATTTTGTATTATTAATGAACTCTGACTATTATTTCTATTTACTAGTTATTTATTAATTTTTACTTTACAAATGGGAGAGATAAATACCGCGCGCATGCACAGATCTGTTAAATGAGTGGGGTCATTTCTGATTTAAATATATATATATAAGTAGCACTGAAACAAAGGATAATATCTTTTGTATCACATGACTGTAGATATCTTGAGAGCTGCCTGATTAGATGTATTTTACTGGCATACAGTTTTCATCACTTCTGACCTTTTTTTTTAGCCAACTTTCCTAGTAACTACATGCTTATTTTGGAGATCTGGATTCACTCTTGACACATTGGACATATTCCTTCTAATTGTCAGAAAATTACATGTTTAATATAATTGTCAAATACAATTTTATTAGGCAATAATTACAATTTTTACAAAAATTATTGACTTTTTGTAAACATGTGATGTAAACTTCACCCTATATCACAACCCTAACCCTGGAGAAAGCTAGATAAAGAAAGTATTCTTTGGTAAAATGTAAAGGGGTACAAAGGATCCCTTAATCCCTCAAAGTAAGATTGCTTTGCTGAGCAGTGAGCATGACCATGCTGCATTGAATGAGTTTGGCTGCCCCTGCGCAGTAAGCCAAAGATGCTTGTTCATGAGTGGCTCTGTGCTACTACATAGGCACAACAGTACTTACACAGGTGCAGTACGGCTGCAATTGTGCATAAAGGGGAGGATAGCAACGATCTAATAAAGGGTCCCGGGCAGTGGTGGTGGTCTACAGAAAGATGTAGTAAGCCTCTGGAGGACATACAAAGCCTCTGTAACTAACGTTTTTGTTTTGAGCTGAATTATTGCTTTTTAGAAAGCAAATTTAAACTAAATTCATATAAAACGATTTTTCTTTTGGGCTCCTTTATAATTCTGAAGCAGATACTGCAAATGTAAGACCCAACCTGTTCTCTACACCTTTATTTTTGCACATTTAGTCCTATTGGAGAAATTGATATTGATGATGTTGTTATTGATGTTGATGTTGTTGCCTCTTCAACACAGTAATGGCTAAAAACTTAAAAATAGAGAATTAGATTTTTATTTTTTGTGGGAGCGGGGAATGGTGGAGTTAAGTAAACTAATATATCCTGTCATTTAAAGAGAGCCTGAGGTGGAATTATAAAATAAAAAAAAACTAGGCTACCTGATCGGGGGGGGGGGGGGGGGGGGATTGGGGGCTGGCTCTGCGGATCAGGTAGCCACCATCCTGGCCGCTCTCCACCACTTTGTTGGCCTGCATGGGTTAACATTCACTTTTGTGACCTCTGGGGCCACAACGCTGGAAGTAGAGAGAGATTCTGTTTCTCTCCCAGTATGCAGGGAGGCGGGGGAATGTCAGGGGGTGTGGCCAGGGAAACAGAGCTACCCAATGGCAGCTGTAGAAAGCCTGTAAGAATGCCCACAGTGGGTGTTTTGAGAAGTAAATACCTCTCTCCACCCTCACCCTTCCGGAAAAGCAACAATCATTGTCGCTAATTTCGGGGGGCTATAGCGCGGTGATAGGGGGGGCAGAGAGCAGCGTGGGGGGGGACACAGAGGCATGTCATGAATGAGGTAGGGAACATGCCTCTGTGTCCCATCTGCCCTCCTGATGCACCGCCTTGGGCTCTCTTTAAGTACGCTAACATCTAGTGCACTAGATGGCATCATATAACTCTCCTGCATGAAGTGGCACTACTGAAAACAAAATAACATTTTTCTTTTTTTTTTTTCCTTAGACCCAGTATGTATTTCTTGTAACATTGCATCTGTTCATTAAAAGTGAGTGCATGGCAATGAATTGTATGGCCTGAATGTTATGTGTCACACAAGCTCCCGGTGACATGCAGAAAGTGACATCACAGCTCTCACCTTCTAATAGAAAGAGCTTCTAATCACTGAAAAAGCATCTTCTCTCTTCTGCTAGGTACATGCTGATCAGGCAGGATGAAAGGGGGTAGCCTGTTACATTAACACAAGAATGACCAGAAGTTTTTAACTTTCTCAGACTTCCTCATTAGGAGGTTGTCTGACTATTGGAGTGATTTGAATGAGACTAACAGATAAGTAGAACACCAGATTGCATTTTTAACATCTTCATGCATAATGGTCTTACCTATAAAGACAAATTAATGGCTGGCTTTTTTTTTTTTTTAATTAACAGTGTATCATTTTCATCACAGAAGCTGCCTGTTTTTCTCTGGACAGTTTTGACACTTTTTAAAAGATATTATGGCTGTAAATATGGGCTTTGAAGTTTGTCTGCCATTAAAGTCACTGGGGTCCTCTGCAAACTGTGAACATTTGTGGAATAATTTGAGATCTGTTTGCGAATATCCATGGAAGATGTTTGTCCATCACTACCCTTTACCAGGTTACTGAGAAGTCTGAACTAAGGTTTTTTTTTTTGTTTGTTTTTGTCAATTGATCTAGTTTCAATACAGAATTAGGTTGTTTTCCA
Source organism: Hyperolius riggenbachi (assembly GCF_040937935.1). Classification (NCBI taxonomy): domain Eukaryota; kingdom Metazoa; phylum Chordata; class Amphibia; order Anura; family Hyperoliidae; genus Hyperolius; species Hyperolius riggenbachi. The sequence continues at coordinate 210,575,046 of NC_090650.1, read as the reverse complement.
CTCAACATACCCTTGTAAATGTATTTAAGAACATCTTCAGAACAGTAGCCATATAGTCTAGTTAAAAATATAGTTGTACATTATGTCCTGTTTCCTATTTTTCTATGTACATATCAAGCAAGTTTTCTGCCTAAGCAAATTCAGATGGGAAGAGAGTCAAAACTGGCTGCAGGTAGAATGAGCTCTTGGAACACAGCTGCAGTGTGCAAGAACTAAGCGCTTGCATATGTACATATGCTGACATATTAGCTCAGACAGAAGTACACTTTGTGACACTACAGTTAACTGTGTTATGTATTTAGATGCTGTTAAGTACAAAAGGTCTGATTCGTAAAGCTGTCATTTTGCATAGATTTTTTAAGTGTTGTTATCATTTGTGACAACAGGTTTATCAGTGGGAACATTTTTACGCTTTATCAATTTCTGCAATGTTCCACTTGGAGTTTTAGACCATCTGATTCGCAAAGTAGTTTCAAAGAGAGAATAGGCGTCAACATTGCTTTTCCTTTTCACCTGGTATAAGGAGAGGAAAAGATGACATGATGTGGAGCACCTTCACAGTCATTACAGCAAATAAGATCTTATTCTTACTTTTAATGTACATTTAATGGACTGATTTCAAGTTAATGCATTTTTTTGTGAATCACGTTCACTGAGTACAGTGATGCAGAGAAGCAACTTTATGAATGGAAAAAAAATTGTAAAATGGAGAGTCTGCCATTCCCATTACACAGCCAAATGCCAAGGCTAAGAATCATAACACAGAGTAACTTTATCTATGCCATGGATGTAGCATTTCATCAGTCACATCTTGTCCTAAATAAAGGTCTCAGATAAAGGTTAATAAAGACAGCTACGTATGTGTGAGAGAAGTGGGGAGTTGGATCATTAGTAATACATTGTGCTGCATACTTCTTAAAGATCTACTAAACCCAAAATGGAATAAGGAAAGCTGAGCACAATTCAATGCTCCATAATTCAATTTTTTTTTTGTCGGGGGGTTCATTTTTTGCAGCACAGTTCAGGTGCCCAGCAGTGCAGTATTTAGCATGTGATAATCATAATTTTTTTTGCAGAGGCTAGGCATCAGGAAGGGGGTTTGTGGGGGGGGGGCAGTTAGGGTTAGGCATCAGGAAGTATGTTTGTGCAAAAGTGGAGGTTAAGGGTGGTTCCGATCGATCAATTGCATAGAATCGAATGATGGTTCGATGGCTGTAATCAACCGGTGTATGGACCCGTTTATACTGTCTGAAAACATTTAGTTTAGTTTAATACTTTAGTAATATCCTACATGAGGCAGATGGAGATCTCACAGTTGAGTTGTTATTGATGTCTTAAAATTGCTTACTACTCAATTTTTTTTTTGTGAGCTGCAAGTCCAACTCCTCATATGGAAGATATGGAGATTTGTTTTATACTGTAAGACATGGAAGCTGGAAAATTTTTACTGGCACATCTTGTCCTTCTTACTGTAGATGTTGCAGGTAGAGATGGCCCGAATGGTTCACCGGCGAACGGTTCCAGGCGAACTTCCGGGGGTTCGCGATTGCGGAGAACTGCAAACTTTACGAAGTTCGATTCGCCCCCATAGTGCACCATTAGGGTCAACTCTATATCACAGTCAGCAGGCATATTGTAGCCAATCAGGCTACACTCCCTCCTGGAGCTGGGAGATGGGAGGTGGGAGGAGGGAGGAGGGAGGTGGGAGGAGGGAGGTGGGAGGTGGGAGGAGGGAGGTGGGAGGTGGGAGGAGGGAGGTGGGAGGAGAGAGGTGGGAGGAGAGAGGTGGGAGGAGGGAGGTGGGAGGTGGGAGGTGGGAGGCCAATTAAAATCTCCCTAGCAGAGTGTGTAGCAGCTGTCCCATAACTAATTAGTGTAGGCAGACAACTGAGTCAAATGGTATAAAAGGACCTAGCTTGAAGGGAGGGTGGGTGGGGTCTTTAGCACTGAAAGCAGTGTGTTTCTCAATAACATGTCTGCTGACAGTAAAATGGAGGCGAAAAATTTTGCTCAATACAGCTTTATGGGGCGAATCGAACTTCCGCAAAAGTTCGCCTGATGCAGGCGAACGCGAACCCCCAAAGTTCGCCTGGAACCGTTCGCCGGCGAACCGTTCGGCCCATCTCTACTCCACACATCCAAGGAAGGCCGCAGACATGCTGTGGGCAAAGGAGCAGGAACGGCTACCACCACACATCCAAGGAAGGCAGCAGGAATGGCAATGCACGTCCCAAGGCAGTGACCAAAAATAACAATACAGGAGGACTTTTGAGGCCCTGCTGTATATGAGATGAATCAACTTTAAATCCTTTCACGATAATCTGTTCTGGAGGGCAAGTCTGCCATCCATTCAAGTGAAAAGTATGCACTGACTGCCAGGTATAATACAATGTACAGTCACAGATGCAGTGAAAGGTATGCAGTGACTGCAAACAGCCATTTGTGTAGTGAAGGCCATGCTGGACTGGTGCGCACCATGATGAGAGTGCAGGTGATGGCGGCTTTCCAGCCCATATGGTTGCCGGGCTGAGGTAGCTGAATGACAGAAAAGTGACTGTCCAGCTGATCAAATTTGGTCTGTCCACAATGAAGCAACGACCTTATTATGGTGGGTGTGCCCCCCGAGACACTTATATAGCCGGCGGTCATTGCTTCATTGTGATATGCAAGCCCCTTCACCGCGGCAAGGTAATGATCATGAAGGGGAATTGGCACATGCACATGCCTTTTGTTTTGTTGTTGCAGGCTTGCAGCTGCAGTTAAGCCAGAAAAATTAGGCAGGCATGTACACGCACCAGAAAAAAAGAAAAAATCTCTCTCTCTCTCTCTCTCTCTCTCTCTCTCTCTCTCTCTCTCTCTCTCTCTCTGCAGGATAGCCAGGTAACTGGTATTGCTTAACCACTTGCCGACCGCATGCTTATACCGTGCGTCGGCAAAGTGGCAGCTGCAGGACCACAGCTGCAGGCTGATTAATCAGGAAGCAGCCGCTCGTGCGAGCGGCTGCTTCCTGTCAATTCACCGATGGCGGCTCGCAGGCTAAATGTAAACACAAGCGGAAATAATCCGCTTTGTTTACATTGTACGGTGCTGCTGCGCAGCAGCGACGTAAGGCAGATCGGCGATCCCCGGCCAATCAGCGGCCGGGGATCGCCGCCATGTGACAGGAGACAGCCTGTCACTGGCTGCACAGGACGGATAGCGTCCTGTGCAGCCCGGATCTCCAGGGGGGGGCCAGGTAGGAGAGGGAGGGGGAGGATTTCACCGCGGAGGGGGGCTTTGAGGTGCCCCCCCCGCAACACCCGGCAGGCAGGAGCGATCAGACCCCCCCAGCACATCATCCCCCTAGTGGGGAAAAAAGGGGGGCGATCTGGTCGCTCTGCCTGCACGCTGATCTGTGCTGGGGGCTGCAGAGCCCACCCAGCACAGATCAGCTAAGACAGCGCTGGTCCTTAAGGGGGGGTAAAGGGTGGGTCCTCAAGTGGTTAAAAGGAAATCAATATGGTAGCCTCCATATACCTTTCACTACAGTTCTCCTTTAAGCAACCTAATGGTTCTATTGCATTGAGCAAAAATGTTAAATTTTAGGCAAGCTTCACTTACTTCTGTAGTGGTACAGTGCTTAGGGTGACGTGCCCACCACACAGTGAGATCTGGGTTTGATTCCCAGCTATGGCATGATCTGGTGTTTGACATTTTTGTAAGATCTGACAAGATTAGCTGCATGCTTGTTTCTGGTGTGATTCACACTACTGCAGCCAAATAGATCAGCAGGGCTGCCAGGCAACTGGTATAGCTTAAAAGGAAATCAATATGGCAGCCTCCATATACCTCTCACTACAGTTCTCCTTTAAGCAACCTAATGGTTCTATTGCATTGAGTATAAATGTTAAATTTTAGGCAAGCTTCACTTACTTCTGTAGTGGTACAGTGCTTAGGGTGACGTGCCCACCACATAGTGAGATCTGGGTTCGATTCCCAGCTATGGTATGATCTGGTGTTTGACATTTTTGTAAGATCTGACAAGATTAGCGTCATGCTTGTTTCTGGTGTGATTCACACTACTGCAGCCAAATAGATCAGCAGGGCTGCCAGGCAACTGGTATAGCTTAAAAGGAAATCAATATGGCAGCCTCCATATACCTCTCACTACAGTTCTCCTTTAAGCAACCTAATGGTTCTATTGCATTGAGCATAAATGTAAAATTTTAGGCAAGCTTCACTTACTTCTGTAGTGGTACAGTGCTTAGGGTGACGTGCCCACCACACAGTGAGATCTGGGTTCGATTCCCAGCTATGGTATGATGTATACTCATTTATGTATCCCCAGCTATGGTATGATGTATACTCATGTATGTATTCCCAGCTATGGTATGATGTATACTGGTTTTTAAAATAGTATAATTCCCTGGCAGAAGAGACCCTCCTCCCTTCGGTAGAAGGGAGAAGGGAGGATAAAATCTCCCTAGCAGAGTGTGTAGCAGCTGTCCCATAACTAATTAGTGTAGGTAGGCAAATGGTATAAAGGACCTTGCTTGGAGGAAGGAGGGAGGGAGGGAGGGTGGGTCCTCCAGCAATGATGTGTATTTCACTCATTTAGGTGTGGCTCCAGGTATTAGAGCTTTTGAAACATGTTTTCTATCATTTTTCCAGCTGATAGAATGTTTTAAAACTTTGAAAGTTCGCCTCCCCATTGAAGTCTATTGCGGTTCGCGAACTTTTTTGCGAACCGAACCTTTTGCGGAAGTTCGCGAACAGGGTTCGCGAACCTAAAATCGGAGGTTCGGCCCAACTGTAGTGTGGAGGGGGTAGCCATTTCTTAGGCTCCCACTCCGGACCGGAATCGAACCAGGATTCCCCGGCCATTACCCATGGTCACCATGGTACTCAGAAAGTACCAAAGAAAGTTTATCACACAGTTGAATGAATGACAGACAGACTTGACCTCCATAACACATTCTTGGCAAATGCTTTCAATTTGGTTCATCTTGCGCTGGGTCAAGGCCAGGGTCCATCTGACCACAGATGCCTGGTCTGCAAAGCATGGTCAGGGCAGGTGCATTACTTATACAGCATGGGTCTCAGGCTCCCATTCCGGACCGGAATCGAACCCTGATTCCCCGGCCATTACCCGTGGACACAATGCCCTCCATAATAGATTCTCGTTGCAGGTACTGATACTACTGAACAGCAAGCAGAAAATAGATGTAAGCTTTAACAATGGTAGAGAAAGAACCATCGAAAGTTGATAAGGCAGTCAGACATTACCTGATATCACTGAGTGGGGAAGAGCAATCTCGCCATGGTGAGCAGTAATCCAGCACGGCCGTCACTACACAAACAGCTGTTTGCGGTGCGTTACATAGTGAGTTTGATCTGTCAGTGTGAAGCAGTACTCTAATTACACTACCCGATTGATGTATACACATGCAAGATGTTTTAAAGCACTTTAGGCCTGCAATTTAGCATTCAATGTGATTTCTGCCCTTAAAACGCTGCTTTGCTTCAAATCCAGATTTTTCCCCGGGACTTTTGGCATGTATTCCACTCCGCCATGCCCCCCTCCAGGTGTTAGACCCCTTGAAAAATCTTTTCCATCACTTTTCTGGCCAGCATAAGTGTTTCTAGTTTTCAAAGTTCGCCTCCCCATTGAAGTCTATTGCGGTTCGCGGAAGTTCACGCGAACCAAACTTTTTGCTGAAGTTCGCGAACCGAAAGTCGGAGGTTTGGGCCATCTCTAGTTATGACATGTAAGGTCTTCATCATTAGGCTGCAGAAAAAAAACAACAATACAGAAGTAATGATCCTTTGAACTTTTTGGTTATAAAATGTGCTCAGTTGTCTTTTCTTGACCAAATAAAAGTGTTTTGGCTTCTATTTACTTTTCAAGACATTGGATTCTATTCAACAACAAGCTGTTTGAGAAGCCCATGTTTATCTCACTCTGTCACATGCCATTTTAGGTATGCTTTAATTTTAATGCATCTTGCTGCTGCTATTACTTTCCACAGACCAGAGGAAACTGTGAAAATGTTTCTTTAATTGGTTTTAGAGGTGTCCATTCCTATTTTTTTAATCCAGTTTAGCCAATTCAGTTTTTAATTCCATCTAAGACACTCAAGCCTTTGTACAAATAACTTTTTCTCCTGAGCTTTCATCTAAGAAATAATTTTCCTCTTCTCTCTAAAATAACTTTTCAGCATTTTTAATTAAAAAAGTACTAAATAGTATGTGAAAAATTACTAATTATTGTAAGTATTTTCTTGCTTGCTGATGGTTTAAAGGGCATTTTATTGACAAGGTGTGAACCTAGAGAAAACTCAGGAGAAATATTAATTGAACATGGGCCTATTTGCATGGAGTTTGTATATTTTATTTGCCATTGGTGGGTTTCCTAAAAGCATTACAATTGCCTCAGCATCCAAAAACATATTGATATGTTAAATGACTTCTTCCAAGAACTGCCCCTTGATTATGGTAGACATATTTATAGTTCAGCCATGGCCCAGTCTGCAACTGCTACCTTTGATTCTGGGAGTAGGCCATGGTGCAGAATTTAGCATTGCATTGAATTTCCATCATCCAAGACAATGACCATGTACAGTGTAGCAGCAGGTAAACAAAAGAAGCTGACATTAACCACATCCCTTCCAAGGGACGAGTAACTACGTCCCTGCAAAATCCCATATCTCCTTGCCACGCACTCCCACTTGCCCCCCCTCCCCCCCCCCCCCCCGGGCTCGGTACTGCCTCTGATCGGTATGCGGGAGGTCAATGAATGGGAACACAGTTCCCACTGTGTTCCCATTCATTAATTTCTGCCCCCATATGAATGACTACGGCTGTCTATGATAAGGCACCGTCATTCACAAAAAAAACATACTTACACATCCATATATAACTTCCTGATTGCGTAGTAACACTACGCATAGGGAAGTTATGCGTGAGGACATCTTGTGGCCAAATAGTAAAACTAAAACATTTTTTTTTTTTATTACTAACAGACTTTTTTTTACATTTAAAATTCACCCCTTACTTCCCACAATCCCCAATAGTTTCACCCAAAAATAAGAAAAAATAAAAAATAAAAAAAAAAGTTTTTACATTTAAAATTCACCCCTTACTTCCCACACTTCCCAATCGTTTCCCCCAAAAATAAAAATGAAATTGAAAAAAAATATACAATAAAAAATACATAAATAGTTACCTTAGGAACTGAACTTTTTTTTTAATATGTATGTCTAGAGAGTATATTACTGTTACTTTATAAATTATGGGCTTGTAATTAGTGATGGATGCAAAACTGAAAAAATGCAACTTTATTTCCAAATAAAATATTGGCGCCATACATTGTACTAGGGAAAAATTTGAAACATTGCAATAACCGGGACAAATTAGCAAATAAAAAGTGTAGGTTTTAAGTAGATTGTAAACTGAACAGAGGCGCCAAAAGGATAAAAACAGTATTTAAAATATTTCAAATTACTTAGGAGGTAAGTCCACCACTGCCTCCTAAGCAATTTGAAATATTTTAAATACTGTTTTTATCCTTTTGGCGCCTCTGTTCAGTTTACAATATAGCACATATCCACCCTTGGTGGAGGGGGATACCCCTACCTTTTCACATCTACAGAGAGCGACTTCTTAATCCTGAGTGGGGACAGGTTAATCTCCTCACCTGCTTATACAGTGGTTGCCTGGAGGTAACCCTGGTTTGTGAGTATATAATTTACTCTTTTTCATTATACCAATTGCCTTAACTTACTACACTATATTGGGCTCTCAGTTCTCCTTGTTTTACAGGTTTTAATTACAGTAGCATTTATTATTTTAAACTATAAAGGCCGAAAACTGAGAAATAATTTTTTTTCTGTTTAAACACATTTAGAATCAAATAATTCTTAGCAAAAAGTACCCCCCAATGAAAATTGCTCTGTTTTTTTAAGGGGAAAAATCCTTGGAGGTGAAGTGGTTAATTAACCACTCTACAACCGCCTAACACCAATTGGCAGCCGCAGAGTGGCTCCCCCAGGACCGCCTAATGCCCAAAGGCATCAAGTCCTGGGGGAAGAGATCCTCAGGGATGATTGCGTGTGCAGATGCATGCGCATCCCCACTTCAGTGATGGAGCAGAGCTCCATCAACAGTCTGCCAGTGCTGATCGTCGCTGACAGACTGTATACAAAAGAAACGGCCCTTTATTTAATATGTACAGCACTGCGATCGCCTGCAGCACTGTACTGGAGACAGCCCTGTCACTTGGCTGTCTCCTGGAGCAGCTCCAAACGCAATCCCATCTCATAGGCTAATGCCTATGAGAGAGGATTGCCCTGATTGGCCATCGGGGGGAGGGTGGGAGGATAAGGCAAAAAATACACAATTTTATAAAAAAAAATAAAATAGCAAATAAATTGATTAAAAAAAATAAATCCGGCTGCAGCAATCAGAGCTCATCAACAGAAAGCTCTGTTGGTGGGCAGAAAAGTGGTGCAGACTCATTTGTCTGCTAAGTTGTATGACTGTGCAGAAAACTGTTAAAGCTGCAGAGTGCTGATTTATAAAAAATAGCCTGGTCACTAGGGGGTGTAAGCCTGTGGTCCTTAAGTGGTTAATGGTTTTGGAGGGTACCGTTGGGGGAGAATTAAAAAAGTAAGTTAAAAAATATTTTAGGATATTAGCATGGAATGTTAATTCTTAGGATTGTAACATGGGATCATTAATTAAAAAAAAAAACTTTTTTTACAGTTTTGGCTGGATTTTGTTTTTACATTTTAACTTTGTGTGGGAGTGAGTAAAAGCTAATAGTGTAGTTGTACACTCATTCCACCAGGTAAGTGGATATCTGGAAGCCATTTTATTAAGGAGGTCCTCTAGATAGCTCTACTTTCTCCTGGACACCAGTGGTGGAGATGCTGCTGTGCAAAGGCTTTGGGGTACCACACTATTTGATCTAAAATTTGAAAATGCAAAACTAAGTATATATTTTGAAGAATTGAAAAAAAACACACACTTCCCCTCCTCTCAAACCTTTTTGGTTCCCCTGGCAGTATGGTATTTCCCAGGGAATTCAGAGACTGTGAGCATGAAGTTCTGCCCTCTGAACAGTAGAAAATTATATGGTAAATAGCATTCAAGTACAGTTTTCCAATAGGGGTGGTATTGACCAGACATCACCCCTAACTATTCTGGCCAGGAGATGCTCTGCCTTACTACCTCAAAGAATGTGTCAGTAGCCCTGAGGGGATGACTGAAGCTGAATACTCATCTAACGATGGATCAGGGAACCTCACAGCGATGACTCCCGATGCATGAGGTCCTCTGATCCATCTTCCTGCCAATGGGAACATGCAACATCACGTGATGGCACACAGCCTAAGCGAACAAGAGTTCAGCCAATCGCAGCACTTTGTGCGAGAGTCACGGGGGTCATTGTCGCTATGCATCACAAATCATTGTTCACCTAATCATGCACCTGTAACCTATGTGGGAAGATTGTGGAAACTCATTTCTTTAAAAAAAAATCACCAGTCTTCGGAAGATTTGCTGACAAAATCTCATGGTGGATGTGAGCCCGAACAGTGAATCTTAGTTACTTAATTTTTGGCCCTTTCAGGTGAAATGAGTATAGTGGGGGGGGGGGGGGAGGAGTCAGGTCATGTTGACAATAACAATGATTTCAATTATACAGTTTTTAAAAAACTTGCCATAGAACATTATCCACAATTCCACAGTTCAGGTCTCTTTGTCAGGCTTACAGTAATAATCATGTCTGATTAAGGCCCTTACCGTGAAAGCTTGCTATTACAGTCTGTTCAGTTAGTCAGCAATGGTCAAATAAAATTTAGAAGAATATTTTATTAAGTATTTAAATGTTCTCATAAAGTTTGCATCATCTAAATGTATCCATGCAAAGACAAATACAGCTATATGACCCAGCTATGTGATTGCTGTAACTTCCCTGGTTATAATTATACTGTAGATGTATGTCTCTAAAATATAACTGTAGCCATTATCAAACCAGACCAGTACAGACAGTTGATGTAATTCTTGATAAAAATAAGTCTGTATCCTGCACTGGGGGGAACATAAAGGGAGGGGTTACACAATGAGCTAAGAAGATAATTGGGTCTTGGAGAAGATTGTACATACTGATTGAGCCAATCAGTTTAAAAGTCTTACACCAATTTTCTGATCTAGCTTTAATTGGTTAGTTTCACTTTATGCTGTAAGTATAAATATTTGAAAATAAATATTGATTGGATGCTATTGAGAATAAAATAGTCATTGCTTGCCAAGGGAGCGTCTAAATCTCAAAACAACAAATGTTTATTCTTTAAAATAATCTAGAAAAGGTTCTTTATGTATTTCTACTGTAGTCCCAACTCATTTGTATCTCCATACAAAGGTTTGGCATATTATTCTCTGTGTCAACAGTAAGCTGTTGATACACATGTGATGTATTAAGTACGGATACAATATTATTCCACAGCAGTAAGAGATTAAGCGTTACTTAATTTTATCCAAGTTGTACGCAGATTTCATCAAAATAAACTCTAATAATTAGTAATTAAATGCTAATCCTGCTTTCCACTGTAGATACTGAGGGGTGAAAAATGCAGACAGCAACCTTTGTGCTTGGATGAAATATTTAATTCAAGTGTTGTTTCATAATTTTAAATCAGTTTCCCTCTGGGCATCCATCTCAACACAGATTTATCATCAGCAACAAAACTGACAGTTTGATGCTCCCATCTAAAAACATACAGCAAGTGAGCTTTTTAATCCATTGACTTTCAAAACAGCTATGTCTCTTGCATGAAATCATGATAAGGGAACTTTTCCAATGAAAAATTTGCTAGGCGGACATCTGATAGCGAATGCTTTCTTTCCTGGGGAAAATTGTGGGCATCATCAGTATACATCAGATTGCCATTATCTCGGAGGAAAAGGGCAAGCAAACATAAAAAAGTTTATTGTTTTAAGACTGCTGGTACACTTAGGATGTTTTTGACATATTCTGTAAATATGGAATTTGTCTGAATCCTAAATCACTCAGGCAGTAAACAATAATGTTAATTGTTTGTTGAAAGTAAAGGTTGCTTCAATAGCTCCTCCGCTGTAGTGATGTCATAGCGGCCCCAGGCATATTTGTTTTGGCATGTTCTGTTTAACTTCACATGCTCATATTTTAATGACATACGCTAAACTAAACAGCGCAGCATTACCAACTTCAACAAACCAATTCACATCCTGATTATCTTTCTGCATTCTCTTCTGTCATAAGTAGAATGCTACGTTTTAAACTATTTTTCTGTTTATGGATGAAAAATTAAATTACTCGTTTCATTTAACTGTTTATCTACCAGCATGCTAATTAGTATCACTGGCGAAAGCATTGGTAAGTTTCCATGACATTAGAAGATTCAAATTAAAAAACACCCAGAATCTGAGCCTTGTGATTTACAATTTGACTGGAGCCACTTCATCCTGTTTCTGCATGGAAATTTTCAATAGTGGCTTGGCAGGAGGCTTCAGCTATGTGTGGCGTTTGCCTGAAAACAGCATGCTAAATTCAGAACTGCTGTTTCCATATTTCAGCAGTACACAAGGTCACACTCAAGTGATTTGTACCAATTCTGCAGAAAACAGGGACAGAAGTCATTATAAGCAGGTTGCATAAAACGAAGACATGTGGCTTAACCACAAAAATGCCTTAGATTGAAAGTTTTTGGAAATGTGCCCTATAGCATTTGTTTCAAATAACTTTGTGTACTGTACATAAGCAGCTTTATACTTCTTAAGGTTTTACTCCAGGAAAACAGTTACATACGTGGTGTGTGTGTTTGTATATGTGTAAACATTTTAACATTGTGACCTAATGCAGCCACTTCTCTGATATGCATAGTCTAGCCAGCAATGGCACCTAAGCTGCTAAGTAATCTAGGGGTGTATGAACTAAACTGGGTGAAGCAAAATAATGTGCATAAAGTCTTTCCGCACGATGAGTAGAGCAGAATGCAATACATTATATGCAATGCTGTAAGGCCTCGTCTTCCTTCAGTCCTTATGCCCCAATCTACCACCAGAGTCTTCACCTATAGACAAATCCCCGCATGAACGGGAGATGGAGTTACGCCTTCCCGACTATGGTTACCCCAGAACTTCAGCGTGCAAAGCCTAAGGACTGAAGCTGGGAAGACAGAAGTGCTGCCTACCATAACCAAACTAACTAGTACAAGCAGAGAGTCCAACAGTCTGGAGCAGCAACTGGATCAGACAAGGCAAGGTACAGATTTGTAAAGCAAACTCATGTCCAGTAACAATCCAGGGTCATGCTCAGGACATCAAAGATATCACAGTACACAGGACAACAGCAAGAAAGAAATTGGCCCAAATGAACCGCACCATAAGGGTATTAGAATTGTAAATAAGCCTTTATTAATTCCATATCACAAAATAAAAACATAAAAACAAATGCACAAAAATGATGAAGCCCTATATTGTACCAATGGTAAACAATCTCAGTATGGACAATACAAGTCAATATGAATCAATGAAAGTAAGCATAAATGTAGAGTCCCCCAAACACTGGAAAGAAAGGAATGTGAGCAGCAGGTGTAAGTCACTGATGTATAGAACGAACAAGTGCATAAGCACCCTACATGGACTTGCTCGGGTGTATGAAACAGTGATTGGACTGTATACTGAAGTGCCAAGGTGAATGAGTAAAGTAGCCAGTGCACAAGATCAGCCCGACAGTGAGTGTAAGAGCAGCGTGGGAATCGCCACAAAGAGACATCACACACCCATGCCCTCTCGCTCAGTCTGACACTGGTAAGCTCGCACTTCACGGACACTTCTCCTTTGGTGGTCCTATACCTGTGGGTCATCGCTTCATTGTTTCTTTGCCTTCCTGCCACTGTGGCTCTTTGTGGCAGTTCCCACGCTGCTCTTACACTCACTGTCGGGCTGATCTTGTGCACTGGCTACTTTACTCATTCACCTTGGCACTTCAGTATACAGTCCATTCACTGTTTCATACACTCGTGCATGTCCATGTAGGGTGCTTATGCACTTGTTCGTTCTATACATCAGTGACTTACACCTGCTGCTCACATTCCTTTCTTTACAGTGTTTGGGGGACTCTGCATTTATGCTTATTTACATTGATTCATATTGACTTGTATTGTCCATACTGAGATTGTTTACCATTGGTACAATATAGGGCTTCATCATTTTTGTGCATTTGTTTTTATGTTTTTAATATTTGATATGGAATTAACAAAGGCTTATTTACATTTCTAATACCCTTGTGGTGCGGTTCATTTGGGCCAATTTCTTTCTTGCTGTTGTTGTGTATAACATACATTTTGGCCTTTCTGCATGCTTTTGGTTGTATTGTTTAATATTTATAAGCCTTTGCATTATTGTTGATGGTGCTTGTCCAATTTCTTGCAGTGTTCATCACAGTACACAGGGACTAGGCAAGATCAGAGTCAGAAACAATCCAATGTCGGTCCCGGCAGGAATCCAAAAGCATAGTCAGATTCCAGGCAATAGTCACAACAGGAGATCAATAGTAATCCAAACACACCCAGCAGTAGAGATGACTCGAACCTCTGATTTTCGGTTTGCGAACCTCGAACGCGAACTTACACAAACGTTCGGTTCACGCGAACTTTTTGCGAACCGCAATAGTCTTCAATGGGGATGCAAACTTTGAAAACTCGAAACATTTATGCTGGCCACAAAATTGATGGAAAAGATGTTTCAAGGGATCTAACAGCTGGAGGGGGGAATGGTGGAGTGGGATACACTCCAAAAGTCCCGGGGAAAAATCAGGATTTAATGCACAGTAGCGTTTTAAGGGCAGAAATCACATTGCATGCTAAATTGGAGGCCTAAAGTGCTTTAAAACATCTTGTATGTGTATACATCAATCAGGTAGTGTAATTAGTGTACTGCTTCACACTGACAGACCAAACTCACTGTGTAACGCATTGCAAACAGCTGTTTGTGTTGTGACGGCTATGCTGGACTGGTGCACACTATGGCGAGAGTGCAGGCAAGCCCATATGATCGGGCTGAGGTAGCTGAATGACAGAACAACAGTGACTGAGTGTCCAGCTGATCGAATTTGGTCTGTCCACAATGAAGCAATGACCTTATTATCTTGGATGCGCCCCCCCCCCCCCCCAACACACTCATATAGCCGCCGGTCATTGCTTCATTGTGATACGCAAGCCCCTTCACCGCAGCAGGGTAATGATTACAAAGGGGAATTGACGCATGTACATGCCTTTTGTTTTGTTGTTGCAGCTGCAGCCAGAAAAATTAGGCAGGCATGTACACGCACCAGAAAAAATTGTTATTGGTTTTGTTAGCGGCCGCTGCTGGCATCGGCCTTAAAAATTCAGGAATCCGCCTCAAGTCCTGGACCCTGCTGGTGGTGTTGGAGAAGGCAGTCAAGCAGCCTGCAGGCAGAGATGCTGTCTGGGGAGTGACTTAGTCTTGGGGCAGGCAGTCACACAGCGTGCAGGCAGAGATGCTGTGTGTGGAGATTGACTTAGTCTTCGGGCAGGCCTGACCGTGCTTTGCAGACCACGTGGTCAGACGGACCCTTGACCCAACGCTGTGTTCCAGAGATGACATCACTTGCCTTTCAAAATCATGGTACAGTTTGGGTATCACCTTTTTTAAGAAATAATTGTGGCCTGGTATCTTCCAGTGCGGTGTGTGGCTTTGCTTTTGTTTGCTGCTTTTCCTCAGGTGGTCATCCCATTGCAGTTTGTGCTTTGTCATCATGTGCCTTCATAAGGAAGTTGTCCCTATGTGGGTGTTTGTCCTTCCACGGCTCAATTTTTGGTGGCAGAGAGTACAGATGACATTGCTCTCATCTGAGGCAGACACACAAAAAAATTTCCACACCGCTGAGCCCTGGGATGATTGAGTGTTAAGTGGGTTGCCAGAATCAGAGCAGGAGTAGGAAGAGATGTCACGGTTCCGTGCGGAAGCTGAGGAAGATGAGGTGTTCTGTGTTAAATAGTCAACTACGTCCTGACAATCTTGGGGGTTGATGGCATGTGCCTTCTGAACACTGTACTTTGGTCCAGGGCCACACAAAATCACAACAGCATGACCTCTAACAGATTTGCCGGGTGGCCTGCCTCTGCCTGTTTTGCCCATATTGGGGGGGATGAAGTGAAAGGTATGCACTGACTTGACTAATACAATGTGCAGTCACACAGGTGCAGTGAACAGGTATGCAGTGACTAGTATTACAAATGTGCAGCTGTCACACACACAGGTACTGTGAACAGGTGCAGTGATTGGTATATACTATAACATTGCGTGCGGTCACGTAGGTAGGTGCACTGAACAGGTATGCAGGGATTGGTATTACACATGTGCAGCTGTCACACACACAGGTACCATGGAAAGGGGCAGTGACTGGTATATAACACTGCGTGCAGTCACCTACGTAGGTGCACTGAACAGGTATGCAATGATTGGTATTACAAATGTGCAGCTGTCACACACACAGGTAGTCACTGAATGTGCTGTACCTGGCAGTGGCACAGTAGGAATTACCATGGGGCCAAGGGCCAGCTGCGACTGACTGACAGGGCTGTATATGCAACAAGTGTCTGTGGGACACAAAAAAAAAAAAATTCACAAGAACAACATTAGCTCTCAAAAGAGCTGTTGAGGGGTGCTTTTTAGCAATAAGTATCAGCAACGAACAAGCTAACAAGCCAAACAAGAGCCTGACTAAGCTTTCCCTAATGTCTCTGCAGCAAGCTCTCCCTTCTCTAATTACTGCAGCTACACAAGTGAGTTAAATGGCCGACACTGTCTGCCTTTTATAGGGGGGGGGGGGGGGGGCTCCAGGAGAGTGTGTAGCCTAATTGGCTACCATGTGTCTGCTGACTGTGATGTAGAGGGTCAAAGTTGACCCTAATGATGTAGTATAGGGGGAGGGTCAAACTCGCATATTGCACATTGCTGCTAGTGATGGTCAAGTAGATGCAAATAACTTTGAGTTGATGCAAATGTATGCACATTGTTATGCAAATGTATGCAGCTTGAAAAGGCACCAATCAAATCCTGCTGAGGTAAAATTCGATTGGTTTATTTTCAAGCTCCATAAATTTGCATTAACTCGAAGTTATTTGCATCTTCTTGACCGTCACTAGTTGCTGTAACTAAGGCAAGGGGGGACAATTGTCCCCAGGCACCAGAGTCCATAGTAGTCCACCAAGCATCTCCCATTTTAAAGATCAATTTTTCCGTCCGGGCCATTGGGTATGATGGCGTGTGATGTGGGTGGTGGAGGTGAGGTGGCAGGCAGGTGATGGCAGAAGGGCTCTCGAGTGCTCACCTCACCCGCCCATATGCACAGCGGTGCACAACAGAGGGCGAAGGTACAACTCTCACCTGTCAGCATCACCGGGAACATCAGCAAGTCTTCTTTACTTCGCACAGTTCAGTGTGCCCTCTAGTGGCAGCTCTCATCTCTCATTACTATGCCCTTGGAGGAGTTAGAGAGGAGATGCTGTGACTCTGTTATGTGGAGAAGGCTCGCTGAAATTTTTGCTGTGCTAATAAGTGAGTAGTACTTTCTCTTCCTCTCCGCACTGTTTTACATGGGTGGAGGGGGGGGGCTTCCTAGTTATGGGGTAGGCACAATTAGCTATCTATACTGGGGAGGGGGGAACTACATAAAACAGGGGGACATAAAACTATCTTTACTGAAAGGGGGGTGCTACCTAATCCTTGGGAACACTTCAGGCTATCTATACTAGGTCGAAGACTAGGGGTATGGAGTAGCACAAGGCAGAGGGAGACTGGTGTGGTCCAGCAGCAGTCGGTGGGGTGGCCAGGGGGCCCCATTGGAGCTTTAACCAGACCTGCCCTTTAGTAGCATATTCACTAAATTATATTTATACAACTGATGTGGCACACATAATGCAACTTGCATTACCTAGGTAATTTTAATCACTAGTGTAACTTATACCACAAGTATAGCCTTTCAGGAAACATGAGTTTAGAGATGTCCTGAACGGTTCGCACGCGAACTTATTTGCGCGAACAACGCGCGTTCCCGTTTGCATCAAATCGCAAACTTTACGCGAGTTCGACCTGCCCCCTACACTGCATTATTGGGCTAAACTTTGACCCTCTACATTACAGTCAGCAGACACATGGCAGCCAATAAGGCTGCACTCCCTCCTGGAGCTTATATAACTTATATAAGGCGGCAGCGTCAACAATTTTATCACTCTACGTTCTGCTGTATTAGTGAGAGAAGGGAGAAAGGTTACTGCAGTGAAAGGGAAAGCTTAGTTAGGCTCTTGTTAGCTTGCTCCTTGCTGATATTTGTTGCTGACAAGCACCACCAAAACAGCTCTTTTGAGAGCTAATGTTCTTGTGATGTGTTTTTTTTTTGTGTGACCCACTGAGACTGCATATACAGCCCTGTCTGTCGCAGCTGGCCCTTGCTAATTGCTATACTGTGCCAGGCCCAGCACATTCAGTGCCTAGTGTGACTGCTGCACATTGTATTATAATGCCAGTCACTGCATACCTTTCACTGCACCTGTGTGACTGCATGTTGTTTTATATAGCAGTCACTGCATCTGTGTGTTGTTTTATATACCAGCAGTCAGTGCATCCATTTTCACTGCACCTGTGTGACTGCACATTATTATACCAGATAATCAAATGTATAAATGTCCACAGCGCTAAAGAATATATATATCAATTTTATTGCTTTACAATAAAAACCAATGGTACCTTCAAGACCTTAAACTAGAATAGCAGCTGTCCCTTTAAATCACATGCATTTGCAAGCACACCACTCACTCAGACTCACTGCAGTGAGGACATACATAAAAAATGTTAAAAAGAGGGATCCAGGAAAAAGGTCAAAAAGTCCAATGATGATCAATACAAAACATCAAAATGTCCACTTGAAAATATGTTGGTTTAGATAAAAATATTGTCTGCCACTGAAAATTGAGCCGTGAAAAAAGCACAAACTGCAATGGGATGACCACCTGAGGAAAAGCAGCACACACAAGCAAAGCAAAGCCACACACCGCAGTGGAAGATACCAGGTCACAATTATTTCTCAAAAAAAGTGATACCCAAACTGTACCGTGATGTTGAAAGGCCAGTGGTGTCATCTCTGGCACACAGCGTTGGGTCAAGGGTCCATCTGACCACATTTGCCTGGTCTGAAAAGGCCTTCAGGCCTGCCTGAAGCCTAAGTCAGTCCCCACACACAGCATCTCTGCCTGCATGCCGTGTGACTGCCTTCCCCAAGACTAAGTCGGTCCCCACACAGCATCTCTGCCTGCAGGCCGCTTGACTGCCTTCTCCGCCACCACCAACAGGGTCCAGGACTCCAGGATTTTCCTGAATTTTTAAGGCTGCTGCTAGCAGCGGTTGCTATAATAATTTTTCTGGTGCGTGTACATGCCTGCCTAATTTTTCTGGCTGCACTGCGGCTGCAACAACAAAACAAAAGGCATGTACATGTGTCAATTCCCCTTCATGATCATTACCTTGCCGCGGTGAAGGGACTTGCGTATCACAATGAAGCAATGACCGGCTACATGAGTGTGTTGGGGGGCACACCTGACCCAAGGTAATAAGGTTGTTGCTTTATTGTGGACAGACCAAATTCGATCAGCAGTCACTGTTGTTCTGTCATTCAGCTTCCTCAGCCCGATCATATGGGCTTGAAAACCGCCATCGCCTGTACTCTCGCCATGGTGCGCACCAGTCCAGCACGGCCATCTCTACACAAACAGCTGTTTGTGGTGCGTTACACATTGAGTTTGGTCTGTCAGTGGGAAGCAGTACACTAATTACATTACCCGATTGATGTATACACACGCAAGATGTTTTAAAGCACTTTATGCCTCCAATTTAGCAATGCAATGTGATTTCTGCCCTTAAAACCCTGCTGTGCGTCAAATCCGGAGATTTCTCCTGGACTTTTGGCATGTATCCCACTCTGCGATGATCCCCTCTAGGTATTAGACCCCTTGAAACATCTTTTACATCACTTTTGTGGCCAGAATTAGTGTTCGTAGTTTTGAAAGTTCACCTGCCCATTGAAGTCTATTGCGGTTTGTGATGTTAGCCGGTTCGCAAACTTTTTTGCAAGTTCGCATTCGCGGTTCACGAACCGAAATGCGCGGGTTCGCGACATCTCTACATAAGTTATCAATGTGCTACATGAGTTGCAAAAAATGTTTGTAAAATTGCTGTGCACTATGTTGGCATGGTAGTTCTACCACTATTTAATGAATATGCCATCTTATATTTTGTATGTATCTTTATTATGCCATGGACTTTTGATTCATTGTTATTAGGAAAAGGGAGAAACTACAACCAAAACATCCTCCCTACCCCTCACGGTGAAAAAAATCAGTACAAATGAACTCTTCACTGTTAAGAGACTATTTCACAAGTATCCACATCCTAACACTGCCTATTTCACTGACTGCCTATTTTTACGTGCCCACAGTGCCTTATAGAAAATCTGGCTCTGGGTGAAACGCTAGTAGGATTTCGACATAATTTCTGCTATTCAACTATGCACTTTATGCTGTTTCCAAATTTCCCGGCACCCTTTTCAGATGTAGGCATTCTAATAGCCTTTATCACTACTCTTCTTGTGCAAGTGTTACGATACCTCTGCACTGATAACGTAAAACATCACATGCAGTGCATAGGAATTGCAAAAAATGCAGGTTTGTCACCAATGTGGAAATACACAGAGACTCAGACCAGGAATAAGGAAAATAAAATAAGGTTTATTACAATAGTAAACATATATTAACTTCATGCACAGAAAACACTGCAAATAAACCAGACAATCAAAAAAAGGAATAATGCAACTTCAAATGAAACCATAAATAGAGCTAGCAATTGTAATCTGGGATGTATATGTAAAGCGCTTCCTGCTTAAAGTAGATATGCAGGATAGCCTTAAGCATATATTTTAGTGTACAGACTTAACCCTGTAACCTGGCTAATATATATACACACATGAACTGATTGATAGAAAACAGGTAGTCATACAAGCAAGGTCAAACCAGAGAATCATACAGTGATAAAATTGCAAGGCAAAAGATTAGTCAGAGAACAGCAAAAGGTCATACATGGCAGGTAATAAGGATGCAGGAAACATGGTATCGCACACCCCCATAATAGGATAAGCACTTACCAAGCTTATAACATAACAATTCTTATGTACAATAGTAACCACAAACACTCAAATTGGCAAAAAAGGCCGCGGCCATTTGTTTGGGGTAACATAAAAGGGGTCTGAATTAACACATTCAAAAATTTAAACAACTCAGATAGTTATAAGTTTATTACACCATAAACACAAACATTGCATAATAGAGTAATGCCAATATATAACAAATGTCCGCCCAACGGGTGACATTACCCAAAAGCCAGTCCAGCTGAACTGGACTGGCCCCCCAAAGCCGCGGCCATTTCACTGCCATCATGCACATTGGCATTGAAAATATCAAGTCCTATTGCCGACAGGTGGACCCTGTCCCTTCTGTACAGGCCAAGTTCAGCACCCTCAAGTTCAATGTGGCGGATGGAAAAGCCGCCCACTCTCCATAACACTTTGACCATAAATCTGTTTAATCTTTTCCTTATTTGTTCCATGAATTTGAAACCAGCAGAAACCCATACAAGTCTTGGAACAATTTCCGAAAATATAATTTTTGCCTGCGGCAATTGGTTAGCTATCTGTTGAATGTCATTCTCCATTCTTTTCATTAATTTGATGGTGTTGTACTTCCCAACATCATTACCGCCCAGATGAATGACGAGCATATCTGGGGTCGGCCAAACCTGAAGTTGCTTACAAATTAAAGGGACAAGGCCATCCCAGCCAAGGCCTCTAGTACCTTTCCAAAATACCTGGAATTCATCTGGATTAAGAAATAAATTCTGGGAGTAGGGCCTATTACGGGCTCTCTTTTGCGCCCAGTAGACGAATGAATGCCCCAGCACCCAAACAATAACTTTGGCACCTGCAATAATAAAATTGTATATATAAATTATAAATATAAATTAGGTCCAATGTATAATCTGAACCTATGCGACTCCCAACGACCAATCCTTTGGATTGTCGATTCTGGGAGACCCAGTCTAGCGGCCTCTGTAGCAGCTCCAATTCTGAAAGAATGGGGGGTAAACTTATAATGATGGAGTCCCAGATGTGTCAAACATTTCTTAAATACGGCACGAAATTGAAAAGATGATAAAGGGGCACCATCCCTATGCACTAAAAAAGATGGAGCCAATGGCCTGACCCCCAGGAAGTCCCGCACTGATTTGACTGGACAACCGGGAGATCCAGGCACCGAGGCTAGCTGCAGCCACACACCCTTCCCCCCCTGGTCAGTTTTTGATCTACTAATGAAAACCCCTACCAACTCTTAAGAAACCGACACATGGTCAGATCGAAGGGGCGATTCTGTCAATTTATTTACCGATACCAATTCAGAAATACGGAAAGCTCCGAAGAACGCTAAAGAAAATGCCGTTCTAAATAATAAACATTCATATGAATCTTGACACACCGCAGGCAAAATTCCCAACAAATCTAATAGCATGCTGAACGATACTGGCCTACGATTATCAGAGGACCGCTGGTCCCTAAACAGGCCTTTCAGGAGTTGTCTAACAACCGGATAATTGCTATGACCTGGGATGTCTGCCAAGCATCTAAAAAATGAGACCCCAGCTAACAATTGCATCATTTTTGAGCGAGAGGAACCAAACTCCGTTTCTTTACAAATAAAAGACAGGAAAACATCAGGAGAATCGACAAAAGGAGAAACAGCATAATTGTGAGAAAACGCGGAAAAGCCGCCAATACTCAAGGTGAGGCGGCTGACTCCGCGTTCAACATGGCAGCTGGCGCGCAGTCGGAGCGCGGAGAAACCGCCGCATGCTCTAACAACAGGAAGGCGGATTCCGCGTCCAATGCGGAAAGTTGCTCGCATAGGCCTGCTCCTCTCAGCAATGCGGAATGCGGAGAAAACGCTGCACGCACTGACAGCGGTGCGGCGGTTTCCGCATCCAACTCAGCAGAAACATTACAACACATGACTGGTGTGGCTGGGACTGATAGTCCACACTGGTTTAGGAGGACGCGCGCGCAGAGAGGCAGGGCCTTTATGGCAGTCAGAAGAGGGTCAGCTGACCAAGCTGGTCAGCTGACAAGTTCAGTAACTTCCATTGGTCCAGCACTTAGGGGAGGCGCTGGTGAGCGCTAGTGTATATATACTGGGTGCTGGTAATTCATCTGGTGTCTGCCGTTGCGATCACTACGTGGTAGCACTCAGACCTTGTCTGTATCTGTGTTATTAGACCAGTTTCCAAAGGTGTTGATGGCCAAGGATCTCACACCTTAGTCTAGGAATTCTGTTATTATCTGTATTGTTATCTAGACCAGTTTCCTAGGTGTTGACGGCCAAGGAACTCACACCTTAGTCTAGGGATTTAGTATCATCTGTATCGTTCACATTATTCTAGTCTAGTTCCTGGAGTGTGAGAATCTTGGAGCACTCAAGTCTAGGCATTGTTGATTATCTGTTATGACTTTCTGCATTTCCTGACCATTCTCCTGATCTCTGATTCGGTACCTTTGTCTTTCTGATACCTTGTTGCCAAACTCTGCTAGTTCCTGGATTCTGCTTCTGTCTCCTGTCTCTGTACTGTATCTGTCCATGTGGTTACGACCTGGCCTGTCCGACCTTGAGAACTATCTCTGCTGTTAAGAGATAGTTCACAGATCTGTTAGTGACACTACCCTTGGTGTCACTCACGTTCTGTCCTTCCCACTGTCTCAGCCTGGCTCCGCCCCTTGGGGAGCATCAGACCTGTGGAAGGAATCTGATCCATAGCAGTAGCTCTTACTGTCTAGCACCCATCTTCCGGGTGCGTTCCTCAAAGTATTACTGTTGCACCAGACACTCTCATCTCTCAGGTGTACAGAGGTTAGAAGATATATCGGATTATCGGTGATACTGCAGATCATCAATAATCGGGTATATTCTGCATTCTCGGTGATACTGCAGATCACCGGTAATCAGATCCTCTCTGTGTTACACCGGTCGTTACAATAAGCATGTGCTCCCAGATGGATCATCCTGGGAGACTTCAATGCATGGGTGGATGATCACGCCTCACGCCTAGGAAGTGAACTACTTCTCATAATGAATGAACTGGGTTTCTCTCAGGCTGTCTACCTCCCCACCCACAAGAAAGGGCACACCCTCGATCTTATATTTTTTATTGTGGACTTTTGATATCACACATGGATATAAACCCAGTGGTATGGTCAGACCACCACACCATCCACTTCTCTCTGACAGCACCAGCGATAAAACACAGAGGGAAAGAACTCATAAAATACCGTTCTCTGAAAGATGTCTCACCCCAGCATGTTCAGAATATCCTCAACTTCGACGCATTAACCAATCATTGCGCAGACCCAGACTCCATGGTCCTGATGTACAACCATGCAGTGTCATCTGCCTATGACGCCCTTGCTCCAGTTCGCATTAAACGGTCTACACCACTTCACCACGCACAGTGGTTTGACAGCTCACTTAAGGACCTAAAGAAAGAAGTGCGCAGACTAGAAAGGAAGTGGCGAAAATCTCAGAATTCAAAAGATAAACACACCCTTGTCTCTCACCTGGAAAGCTACCAAAATGCGATCACCAAGAAAAAATACTCCTACCTATCACAGGAGATCGCAAAGGCCGCCAACAGCCCAGCCCAGCTATTCCGCACAGTTGATAGACTATGTAACCCATCCTGCCTAAAGCCTACTATAACTCCCTCAAAGGAGCTATGTGAGAAATTTGCGTGCTACTTTGCTGACAAAGTATCCTCTATTCGGTCTCTCATTCAGTCCACAGCACCCAAGACTAATGCAACTCCTGGAAATAGCTGCAAAAACAACCTAACACCCTGGACTGACTTCAAAAGTATTAGTGAGGAAGAGATCTCAGACATCCTCCGCTGCCTCCGCCAGACAACCTGCGACCTGGACCCTGGACCAACTAAACATATGCTGAAATGTCCTGACCTGCTTGGCCCAGCATTTCACAAAATAGTAAATTGCTCTCTGCAAGCAGGGAGGTTTCCTACCTCTTTAAAAGAAGGAATCATCAAGCCCCTTCTTAAAAAACCTTCCATGGATCCAGATGCTATGAGCAGCTACAGACCTGTCTCCAACCTCCCCTTCTTAGGTAAAGTTATTGAAAAGGCTGTCTATCTGCTACTTGAAACCAGGCTGTCAGTAAACAACATCCTGGACCCTCTACAATCTGGCTTTAAGAAACACCACAGCTGTGAAACAGCCCTCATCCAAGTCTGCAACGACCTGCTCATGGCAAGGGACAGAGGGGAATGCTCCATCCTAATCCTGTTGGATCTCTCAGCGGCTTTTGATACAGTTGACCATGAAATCCTGCTTAACAGACTGCAGGAGTACTGTGGCATCAGTGTATCAGTCCTCCAGTGGTTCAGATCATTCCTGACTGACAGAACACAGAGAGTATCCCTAGGTCCTATAATGTCCAAACCTGCACCTCTACAATTCGGAGTGCCACAAGGATCAATCCTATCCCCTCTGCTGTTTGCAATCTACATGTTGCCACTCGGTACACTTATCCAACGACATGGCCTGACGTACCACTGCTACGCCGATGACACACAGCTATACCTGTCCTTCAAACCTGGTGGAACAGACTCTACCCCAAAAATAAACTCTTGCTTAGCTGAGCTACAGGCATGGATGAATGATAACTGGTTGAAACTGAATGCTGACAAAACTGAGGTCCTCTTTGTCCAAAGCCAGTGCTCGCCATCAAAACAGCTCTATCCTAAAGCAACACCAATCAGGATTGGGAATTCGGACATAAACAGCTCCAACCTTGTGCGCAGCCTTGGCGTACTAATCAATGGAGATTTAAGTTTCAGAAACCAAATTTCATCTGTAGTTAAATCTTCCTACTTTCATCTGAAGAACATTGCAAAGATTAAACATCTGGTTCCCCCAGAGGATCTTCCAACCCTAGTTCACGCCTTCATCACATCACGGCTGGATTACTGCAATGCCCTTTATGCTGGCCTCCCCAAAAAGGACCTGCATCGCCTGCAATTAGTGCAGAATGCTGCTGCCAGATTGCTAACAAACCAGCCTCGCCACTGTCACATTACACCGATCCTTCGCTCACTGCACTGGCTACCAGTAGAATGGAGAATACTCTTCAAGATTGGACTGCTGACATTCAAATCCCTGCACAATCTGGGCCCTGGATACATGAAGGACTTGCTGAAGCTGCACCACACCTCTCACAACCTCAGATCAGCTAGTTCTATAAACTTGGTCACTCCCAGAGTGCACCTCAAAAAATCTGGAAATAGAGCCTTCTGTCATGCTGCCCCTACTCTTTGGAACTCCCTGCCACACCCAGTAAAGACAGCACCATCCCTGGAGCTATTCAAATCCAGACTGAAAAGCCACCTGTTTAGCCTGGCATTTCCGGACTTATAAAATTCTTCCTCTGTACCACAATGGTCTGAGCCATGCTTATGCGCTTTGAGTCCTATGGGAGAAAAGCGCTCTACAAATGTTATTTGTTGTTGTTGTTGTTGTTGTTGTTGTTGTAAATTGGCACCACCTGTTCCAGGATGCATAATGTGACCAGGTGCGAGGGGCTACCGACTTCTTAATAAACTCTCTAATCATGTCCATATCAGATTCCACAAGTGTTCCGGGCAGCCAATTCCTGTCATATCCGCTCCAGGAACCAGAGTCCTGAAAGAAAGCAGCTGTTGCCGTGACAACGAATTAGCGATTAATAATCTTTTCCAGGCAAATAAACAGCCTTAATCCAAATGTTGTGTTTAAGATACAACAACACTAAGTGCCTAAGCAACTTAACCACTAACTCAGACTTTGCAGATAAACAGTTCACCGCATATAAAACGCCCTTGTTATCTGTTTGAAGCTGAATCCTTTTATTGGCAAAATCTTTTCCCCAGATAACTAGCGACACTACCACTGGGAACAGTTCAAGAAGCAATATGTCTCTAGTAACACCCGCACTAACCCAGGAGGGTGGCCATGGCTCCGCCGACCAATGGCCCTTCCAAAAGGCACCATACCCTACTGATCCTGCTGCATCTGTATAAAACTCCATTTCGGAATCTAACACAAACTCCTGTTGAAAAACAGACCTCCCATTATAACAAGCAAGAAACTCCGACCAGACTAACATATCTTCCTTTGCGTCCCTAAGTAGGTGAACATGTATCCGGGGGGATTTTAAACCTGCAATAATTGCTGCAAGTCTCCTGGAAAAGATACGCCCCATGGGCATGACCCTGGATGCGAATGCTAGGTGCCCCAGTAGGGATTGTATTTCTCTCACCGTAGCTTTATCTTTACCCAGTAAAACATTCAATAATGACTTCAACACATTGATCTTTGTCTCAGGTAACCTAAATTCCATTCTTTCTGTATCGATTGTGATTCCCAGGAACTCTAACGATGTTGTAGGGAGCACTGTTTTCTCACCCGCTATCGGCACACCAAAGTCTGCCATAGTTTCGAGGAAAACATTCAGTAAAGTTTGACATGTTTGGGAGCCCGCTGGGCCAATTAATAGGAAGTCATCCAAATAATGGACAATGGCTCCCTGTGGGACCTTTTGTGACACTACCCAATCCAAAAAAGTGGAAAAGGCTTCAAAATAATAACAAGAAAGGGAGCAGCCCATAGGGAGGCACTTATCAAAATAAAACTTATCCTCAAAACAAAAACCTAAAGAGTTGAAGGCTTCCAAACATATAGCCAACAACCTAAAGGCAGATTTTATATCCGTTTTGGACATGATAGCATCACATCCAAAACTGCGAATAACGGACAGGGTATGGTCAAACGATACGTACGATACTGAAATCAGCTCCTTGCCGATGCTGTCGTTAAGCGAGTTATCTTTAGGGAATGATAGGTGATGAATCATTCGGAATTCGTTAGGAGACTTTTTTAGGACCACTCCCAAAGGGGAGATACAAAAATTCTCAAATGGGGGCGAATTAAATGGACCTGACACCCGTCCTGCTTCAACTTCTTTGCATATCTTTTTAAAAGCTATGCGAGGATAGCGATTAACCGACTTCAGGTTGGGGACTATAACACAACCCTGTCCGTCCAATGATGGTATTTTGAAACCTTTAGTGAACCCTTCAACTAGTAGGTTACTGATCTCCTGTCTTGGGTATCTGCTTAGCCATTGCAACATGTTTAGAATTCTCACTGGGGTCTGAGCTCTTAAGAAAAAGCTCTTTCGTTCCCTGTGCCTGCAGACCCAATTTTTTAAAACATCTAGCTGCTGCATGCGAACCACCGCAAAAATTGCACTCGTGTTTGTACCTGCAATTGCTCAAAAATTTGCATTGGCCCTCGTTGAAGGCAAAGCAAAGCCCCTTCTTAAAGGAGCCAGTCCCGGAAGATACAGACTGTTTTTGCGGTGCTGAGCGCTGCGGCAGCATATACCCTAGCCACAGGCCAACCTCTTTGGTACCCCAAGTCAGTGATGAGTGTACTGCCATTCTCTGCCTGAAAGCCTCATCATACTGAAACCATGCAGAGCCTCCAAACTGTCTATATGCTTCATTAATTATATCTAAATGCTGGAACAGGCCCGTGCATAGCTCCGGCTTTTTCTCTCCAAGCACACTAGAATAAATGCAAAAGGCTTGCAGCCAGTTGCTGAAAGTGTGCAGTACTGGGCGCCGTCTTTCCTCCTCTCCCTCCTTCTTTTCTTTAGAATCTTTAGAAGAGGGAAGAAGAGAGAGGATATCAATAAATTCACTGTTCCATATCTTTTCCTTAACTGCCAAGCTCAAATGGAATCCCAGAGGGGACAGCGAGCACGGCAGGGCCTCTTTATAATGTGTTTCAGGCAAACCAGCAATAACAGCTGGAACATGAGCTGGAGAGGCTACCACTGAAACAGCCAGAGCTACCTGCGGGGTTACCCATGTTGGAGCAGGGGACACAGACACGCTGTCACTAACAACCTGCCCTGTACCCTGTACATGCTGTGACACTCTGACAGACTCAGCCAAACCATTAAACATCACAAACAATTCATTTAAATGAGCATTTATGGAAGTGACAGAAGAAATAGCAGAATCAGACTCACCCGGCAGCACTGGGCACCTGTTTTCCCTTTCAGTCGCTTGTGCAGCCTCCTGGCTGGGACCTGCATTGACTTCCTCTGCAGCTACTGCTGCAGCTGGCGTGGAATAAGGGGCTGCCTGAGGCATGGTCCGCTGGCCTCTGCTTCCCTTAGATGCCCTCTTGCCAGAAGCTGTCTGTGGAGGGGGCGGTGAAAACACTCTTCTTGCTTTCCGTGGGCGTTTTCCAAGCCCAGCATGACGGAGAGCTCCTCCTATGTCCTCCTCTCTGTCTCCTGGCCCGTCCCCTCTTCTTTCATGAGACCAGTCACATCTGCCCGCCCCTTCCTCCTCCTCCTGGCTCGAACTCCTTCCTCTCAGAGAGCCATGAGGAGAGGCTGGGGGAAAAGCACATGTCGGCTCCATTTGTGCTTCTTCTTCTTGTGGGGCTGACGGACCGGCCACCGCTGCTGTCCCAGAACTGACTGGCTGCATGAGGTCCCACAGCCACTCCTCCCGTCCTCTGCCCTGGCCCTGCGCAGCACTGCAGACATCATTGCCTCCATTGTGGGAAGGTAGGATTCTTTTCTTCAGTTGGCTGCTACCTGTCCTGCAGCCGGCTCTTTTATCCTCTGTGCCTGCTCCTTATTGGCTGTCCTGTCAGGCCCTCGAAACTGCGGCCAATCAGCGGCGCTCTCTTCACTCTTTCCCCAGCTACCTGGTGGCACACCTGAAAAATCAAGAGGAGAGCCAGTACAAAGGAAAATTAACCCTATAGGGGCTGGCTCCACCATGCAGGCACAGGCTAATTGCCTGTGCCTGTACAGCAGCAAGGCAGGAAAGGCTAGAATACAGGAATCAGGACGAAGAAATAGGCTTGATGAACTAGCAGTAGACTGGTCTGCTGAACCTCATTATATTGCGTGCTGGGAGATCAGATCACACAATGTCTATGTGATCCCAGACCTGCCCTCATTAGCAGTCTGCAACAGAAAAGTTCCTGAAGAGAGACCTCTGCTGGTAGGCAGAGAGCAGTTCAGGCTGCATGATCCCTGAAGAGACTGGGGAATCGGACATCTGCCGGTGAGACAAAGGAAGTTTATCCAAAGAGTTCATGATGTTACCAGCAGATGCAGATCGTGACAGCAAGAAAGTTGGTTTTGTATATGTATATCTGCTTGGCATAATCAAATCTTATTTGAGGGAAAGACTTCAGTGCATTTTAACGCACAGCCTGCTATGAATAGTTCAGTGCACAGCACACTTGTTGAGACTGTTGAGTGGCAAGATGTGTTTGTATCTCTTTAGAGCTCATAAAACACTGTCTGATCAGTTGTTTCATAATCTGACACACATTCATTTTTCAAAAGTCCACCAATTTAAAGTTACATTTCACATTCACAATTGCCATGAAGACACCACTGAAGAAGTCTGTATATTTAAAATGGTCAACAAGATGCAAATAATTCTGGTTTGCATGCAAATTTAATGTAATTTGTATACAGTTTTGAATTAGGTCAGATGCACTTGTTGCTGATTTTCAAATTGTCTAAATTTCATTGAAAACTAAACTTCTATCACCAACACGAATCAAATATCACTCAGCATACACCTAATTCTGTGAGGCAGATTTTCCACACCAGGCATACCTTGATGATCAAGAGCCCTGCAAGGATTTCTGGGGCCTTTTTCTCAGTTTACACCACTCAGAAACAGTCCCAACCCCACCCAGTCAGAAGATTCTGCATATTCAGAAACTCAGCTTTATGTTATAAGAGAAAGACTCAAAATAAGGTAACTGCATCACTGCAAGTGATATTATTATAACAACATAAACTAAAAACTTATTTCCCAAAACTAAACCATGTTATTACAACGGTTTGACTCTGAAGTTAAAGTTAAATGTAATTTTGCCTACTTAAAACAAAGGGTATTTGGAATAATTCAGCTGTAAGTGAGCTACTGCAGTTTCCCATGATGCATTACTCTCAAATATGCAAATCATCTCTATACCCCTGAAAGCAATGCTGCACATCCAGAACCATAGGTGTATGGTGAGCCTGTAGCTAATACATTTTACAGAGCCACACTAATCCAACATACAGTACATACATCTTCTTTCAGATTTCTTGGTCTTCATCAGTGCATGGATTAATATGGCTCTATGGGATAGGGGTTGGACCCATGAACTGTCTAGGTATTTCTTAGAACTTAAAGTTTGAAATCATAAGAAAGAATGATTTTATCATAGCTGACCTCCTTTTGAAAATGGTAAATTCCTGGATGTCTTTACTTCTAATACTTTTTTAGACACTGACCTGTACCATAATATACAGTAATAGTGAAATCAGAAATCATGATCTACTGGCACTCAGAAAATACCAAAGTCAAGCACTAATGCCTAATGTTTTATCAAAGTCAGAACACCTTTTACATAGATTTTGCTTGATATTAGAGGTTTGCAGGCCGCAGACGCGATATTCCGCAAAAGTTCGCATTCGTGCGAACCGTCATAGACTTCAATGGGCAGGCGAATTTTAAAACCTACAAAGACTGTTTGTGCCACAAAAGTGATGGAAAAGTGGTTTCAAGGGGTCTAACACCTGGAGGGGGGCATGCTGGAGTGGGATATATGCTAAAAGTTCCTGGGAAAATTACATATTTGACGCAGAGTAGGGTTATAATCCCTAAAGGGCAGAAATCACATTGCATTCCTAAATTGGAGGCATAAAAGTGCTTTAAAACATCTTGCGTGTGTATACAAGGATCAGGTAGTGAAAGTAGTGTACTGCTTCACAGTGACAGACCAAACTCACTGTTTAATGCACCGCAAACAGCTGCAAAGGGTTGTTGTCATGAGCTGATCTCGGGACATAAATGTCAGTTCTCTCGGCGGCAATGTTTGTGTAGTGATGGCCGTGCTCGTGCGCACGTTGGCGAGAGTGCAGGCCATGATGAAAAGAAAATACTTTTTTTTTATTAATTGAAAATTGCAAAGTTATTTATAAAATTCATTGGAAAGATATGCAATGGTATAATACAGTGTGCTGGGTCTGGCATAGTACAGCAAGAGCCAGCTGGGACTATGGGCTGTACCTATGCAGTGTCACCCACAAAGAGAGCTATGGTATAGTAAGTCAAATCACACAATTACAGTGGAAATATATGCATTGGTATAATACAGTGTGCTGGCGGGCGGACTACAAATGCCAGCTGGCAACTGTGGGCTGTATCTATGCATCTATGCAGTCTCACCCACAAAGAGAGCTATGGTATAGTAAGTGAAATCACACAAATACAGTGGAAAGATATGCACTAGTAATACAGTGTTCTGGGCCTGGCCTACAGCAAAGGCCAGCTGCAAGTGCGACAGACAGGGCTGTATCTATGTAGTTTCAGTTTCACACAAAAAAAAATCTATAGAATATTAGCCCTCAAAAGAGCTTTTTTTGGGGTGCTTTAAGCAACAAATTTCAGGGAAGAGCAAGCTAACAAGAGCCTAACTAAAGCTTTCCCTATCTCCAAAATTGTCTCTCCCTTCCTCTCACTACAGCAGCAGCAGCAGAATTAGAAAATGGCCAACACTGAGCACTTTTATAGGAGGGGGCAGGGGTCCAGGAGGGAGTGCAACCTGATTGGCTGCCATGTGTCTGCTGACTGTGATGTAGAGCCTAGTGGGTCAAAGTTTAGCCCAATGATGAGGTATAGGGGTGGGTCAAACGTGCTATGTGTTCGCTACCCGTAACCCGATGTGGACAGCTGAAATCCGCATGAACTACCCGCCTGGTGAACCATTCGGACCATCTCTACTTGCTATCTACATATTTGTGTACGTTTCGGCCAGTTGTTTTTTTGTTTTTGTTTTTGGTAAATTTCCAAAATTTCCAAAATATGTTTTAATTTAACTAGCTTTATTTTGAAAGTATTATCCTTAGAGCTGATTGGACCATTACATTCTAATGTCTGCTGATTGACAGTTGTAGGTGCAAATGGTTCAGTGCTCTTGGTCTATAGCTGCAAACAATGTCCCAGTGTGTATAAAGTCAGCAGGATTATAATGTGCAGTACAGCCTAGCCACTAATATTTGTGTGAGGAAGAGAAACCATCAGTGCAAGTCAGCTCATATTTGGAGCGGTTTCATTGACTATTTTTATCTTTTTATATTAGTACAAAGTCCAAACAACCTTTCTGTCCTGATCTACCACATTCACCTAAGCTTAGTCATACATTTAAATGCATTGTTGCCATCCTGGTTTAGTTTATAATATTCATATATAATAACCACCAAATGGTGGAAATTAAGCGTCGCAACCAACAGGACTCTGTACAAATCATATGTGGAGTGTACAGGCTGGCACCATATGGATTGTATAAATCCACAGGTATAAAGTATTTTCCTCCCCCTATAAATATAACATGTAGTATACCAAGGGTTTCCAATTTGTTGTTTCAAGTGGAGCCAACACTAGCTCAAGAGTCAAAAAGCATCACATTTATTATTTCACAAAACTATTTTTTGTCCAAGTTCATACAAATCAAGTAATAACATGTTGCTTCACATGCAGAGTTCCATAATAGCCTGACACATGTTTCATGGCCAAAAGCAGCTTCTTCAGAGACACATGAAATAACACATACAATCAATTCCAGACCTTAAATTATTTCATGTAATGCTTGTGCAAAGGATACTCCATGCTGGTTGCATGATGGATTGTGCCAGTGGCACCCAACACATTCCGCATGTGTGTTACATGGGATTCTGTTAGATGGAACTCCTCATTTCCATAACTAGTTGTTTATTTGCAGTAGAGACCTTATTAACTATACCAGGGTGTCAAAATATATGCCAATATCACAATTACACACAACACAACACACACAAATGTATGACCCTACCAATTTTTGTAGTATTTAGATTCATCAAATAATTGTGTTTTTATAAATGATTACTGGTAAATATTTACATCCTCTAAAGATTAGACTTTTTGCTTCAAAATTTTAATCATGCAACCTACCAATATACAGTATTTTTAGATAAACATGGTTAAATGCAGTGTATTGATTCTAAACTCGTGGTGCACTTTAAATGTTAACATAATAATGGTTGTATTTGTCTGTTATTAAAATGGATTAAAAAAATAAATTACAGTTTATAGAAATAATTGACATTGTATGTCCAGATATATGTAAATAGATTGCAAAGACCACCAAAAAGCTCTTACAATTGCTTGAAATGTACATCGTTAATTAAACATCTAATATTATACTGTATTTGTAGGTAGTAATTAATTCAGTTAAGCATGTAGCTCCAGTGGCTCTAAAGTTCTAATGCAAAAGAACATAAATAAATAAAAGAAAAAATAGTGACAGTAGTATCAGTAGCAGTAGTCATTGTTATTATTATTATCTTAAGTGTACATTTTTTTATTTGGTTGTTTTTCTTTGTCGGTGTTAACTGCTTTTCTTTGTCGATTAGGCTGTAGGGAAAAATGTTTTATTAGATCTAATTCTGATGTCATATTAAATTAGTTTTCATAGTCATTTACAAACAACAACACATTCAAAGAGCATCCTATTTTTATTAAATCGTTTGATACCTAATTTGTCCTGTGTACTTACTTATTCATATCTCATCCTCATTGTGTCTTGTAAAAAAAAAAAAAAGAGAAAGAAAATTAAGAATACCATGCAGTGAATACTTTGCTATTCGACCAACCCACATGCTTTTTTCTTTAAATTAAATATTTATGTAACCTTTAGTAGAAATATCTATAGCAGGCTTTCCTTAGTGTTTGGGACTAGGTTGTTTTCTTTTATTTTACAGATCTAAAACTTGCTCTCATTCAAGTAGCAGGAAAAATCCTGCTGCTAATGTTATTTTACAAATATAGTAAGGGGTCAGGAGTGCCTGAGGCAATACATAAATGAATATATCTTATTTTAAGATCAACCTGTCATGGCCTTTGAAAATTTGCAGATAAAAAAAGGTATTGCTTAACTGAGATAACTTAGTGGGCTATTGTCCTTTAAATATTTTCAGGGTTAAATGAGAATTATTTCATACTTAGCTTCTGTTGCTGTAACCTTTTATGTCTTCATGATAAGTTTAGCTGCAGATGGCAAGACGTTTATAACTAAAGTTAAGTGTTTGCAAGCAATGTT
Source organism: Hyperolius riggenbachi (assembly GCF_040937935.1). Classification (NCBI taxonomy): domain Eukaryota; kingdom Metazoa; phylum Chordata; class Amphibia; order Anura; family Hyperoliidae; genus Hyperolius; species Hyperolius riggenbachi. Next base: position 210,540,632 of record NC_090650.1, on the reverse strand, counting down.
TCATAGTAATTATCTTACACATTACATTTGTTTTATTCCATGTGACTAATTTTCTAATTATTGCGTCTCCATACATAAAATGAATAAATTGCAAGCAGATGTTTAAAGAGATTAAACATCACAGCAGATTTTTTTCTAATTTAATATGTATTTTACAGAATAATTGGGAACACACTATAGACGCTGGCACAATTTCTTGCTATCTTCACTTTTTTGGGAAAACTATTACAATTGCTAAAATTCAAACAACATTTCAGGAGGACTTTCCAAACCTTAAAAAAATATTGCTGCTTAAAATCATATAATACGTATACTTAAGAGTAGTTAAAATATTTAAAAATGAGGCTTTAGACAGTACAGTAAAACCTTGGATTGCAAGTAACTTGTTTTGCAATTGCTTTGTAAAGCAAGCAAAATTTTGTATTAAATTTCAACTTGATAAGCAAGCAACGTCTTGATATACAAGCACAGTAAGTACACATGCATCATGTCATCACAACTGAGTTGATGTCCTTTTTTCTGATGTTTCAGGATTGTACTTAATCCATATGCAGTTGTTCCCATGTTACCTGAAATCTTCAAAAGGATGCAAAAGCAACTGCCACTGGTAGAGTTATGGTGATCGTCATCTTCAGGACCATATGGGGAAGTTGAAAATCCTTCAGTCCACAAATGTGAGGATCTAATAATGCTGTGCATGCTGTTACAACATAAAGAGGGATCATTTCTAGGCCTTCCATTACCATATATTGGCACCACATACTTTTCTCTACACGATATTCATTTCTTTTAAAAATACCTTTGAGTGTACGAAAAAAAAAATCAGTATCCAAATAGACATTGTGAATAAAAACAGAAACATTTTCATTAATTTATCCAATTCACGTTTACTTTTGTGTCTTTGTCTGTTTTGATCTGGGCTTGTGGAGAGAGAAAGAGAGAAAGCACACAGAGAGCCTAATCTGGTGTAATATGGTATAACAATGTGACACAAGTATATTGTATATATAAAATACTCCCAGGTGTGGGTTTCTGATAGAAGCAACCACTTGTACAGGCAAGAGGAGAAGTACGTGCCCGCTTGGACTTGTGTATTGATTGCAGTTGTGGCTCCACAAAAAATTAACTTTATGATAAGCAACTAAACAGGCCCGCCCATTAAAAAACGTGTGCTAGGTCACAGCCGCTACCCCCCACAATGCACGCACATCTGCGTCCCGCTTGTTAGTTCCCCACCACTGTCTGAAGTATATGCTCACAGGGAGCTGCTTGCTTGGTAGTTGGAAAAAGCTGTTATTTCCCACAGTGCAATGAGAACTTCTGTGAACCACACACAGCAAACTTTCAGATCCAGCTCTGTGTCCTAACTGCCCAGGCTGCGCACATGCTCAGTACAAAAAAGCCAGAGACACACAAACATTCAGGCAGGGAACACACTTGACTGTTTTCGTACGCGTTTTCTGCACAGAAAAACTGAGAACTCATGTTAATCAATAGGCTAGTACACACTTAATATTTTGTTCGCGCGCAGAAAAAAAAATGACATTCTGCATCATGACTCAGCACATTTTGTCAGTTTTTTGTATCAATTACATCACTGCTGTGAAAAAACGCGCGCGTTTTCCTGCATAGAGACACACTTGGTGTGCAGAAAAAGTGTGCAGGAAAACGCGCCCAGAAAACTGAAAGACAAGTGTGTTCCCTGCCTCAGTTGATGACGCAGGGACACTTGCATTTTATTGTATAGGATTGTAAAGTAGGTCCTCTAATTGGGGTGACTAAGATACAAATGTACAGTGGTTGGAGGCGCCCTATAAAGGATTAAGTAACTAAAAACTGTTTTTAAATTAAGGTAAGTGGGGTCCTATTTTTATGAAGAAAAGTCACGTGCATGATTTAGCACCAAGAATTTTTAACTTGTTTCACAGCATAAGTTGCTTCTCCAGGCTAGTCTTGCTCTTTGTAAATGGCACAATATTGACCTGATGAAGCAGCTTATGCTGTTAGCATGTTTAAAGTCCTAGATGCCGACTAAAAATAAGACTTTTTCAAACCATACATGTGACTTCTCTTCATGAAGAAAGACCAATCTTACACTTATTTTAAAACAGATTTTAAAATGTTTTTAGTTACTTAATCCTTTCATGGGTACCTACAGCCACTGCACATTTGTCTATTTTAGCCCTTGTCTATTTTCAGCCATCCTCCTGGGCCACCTCAATCGTCTGCTGGCCTTACCGGAAAATTTCCAATCGCTGCAAGTTGGTGCATACTGTGTATGTGTGCAGAACTACTGTGCAGATGGTTTAACCCTCCTATTGCCAGGAGTGCAATGGGGGTGCATGCATGCACAGTACACAGTGACTGACTGGAGTTACTGGAGGGTTTACAGGGGCTAGTGGTAGATCGAGGTGGCCCAAGATGGTGAGGAAGCCTGAAGGGGGCTGGAGGAAACCCCAGGTACATATAAATGCTTTATTTTTTTTAGTCTCACGTTTCCTTAGTAGTATTGAAGAGTTTTGATTTAGTTCCTGCTATTAATATAACAGCTTTTGCAGCTATTGTGCTTATTATTATTGCTACCCCTCTTGTATGTTCCTTCAACACATTTTCCCATCTAATGACCATGTCTCCTTTTCATTAATTATGTTTCTCCTATGTATAAATTTTGTGCACAAGCGATCAACAGTTATTACACATATAGTAAATGAATCTTAATCACAAATCCAATAATGGTCTTCCACTTCAATCACTGAAATCCTGACATACAAGTGGAAGCAACATAAAGGTAGGGAATAAGGAAAAAGGCATATAATACAGTCCTGTTGTGTGCTCTTTCAACAATATAAAGTTCTGTGCAGCTTCCTTGTAGACGTTATCAATGCACATCAAAGCAAATCCTCCACCGCCTTAAAATAAACAAATGCGCTCACCAGAGTTATTTGCTGACCAACTACAGACAGCAATAAATGCTCACTTCCATCCACGATCATTTAGACATCCTCTTCAACTGTCTCGTGTATCCCAGCATCCCATGCCGGTATGTATGAGAGTAAGAGATATAAAACAGCATATAGTGTGACACCTTCAGGGTTCAACACGCAGACCACCACTGTGAAACACACTGAAATACGATCCACCACTGCTGTGCAGGTCCCCTCTAATCCCAGCAAAGACACACAGTTGCGCTCACCAGAAAAAAATTGCTGACCCCTCACAGACCAGCTCATATGGCTTGTATATCACGTAGGGCTTGGGCTGCCTTCAACAGATGTACCTTAAATAAACTCAGAACAGGGCCCACATAGCGTAAAACCGTTTAATAGCTCCAATAGGTGAAAAGTATTGCACTTACAATCATCTTTAAAACATACGCATGTATCATAAAACGAGTGATTCAAAGCTCCTGGCGTCTCATCCCTCTCTGGTCGTAGCTCCGCCCTACCGGTTTCGTCATAAATGACTCATCAGGGGCTGTCATGTTTTAAAGATGATTGTAAGTGCAATACTTTTTACCTATTGGAGCTATTAAACGGTTTTACGCAATGTGGGCCCAGTTATGAGTTTATTTAAGGTACATCTATTGAAGGCAGCCCAAGCCCTACGTGATATACAAGCCATATGAGCTGGTCTGTGAGGGGTCAGCAATTTTATCTGGTGAGCGCAACTGTGTGTCTTTGCTGGGATTAGAGGGGACCTGCACAGCAGTGGTGGATCGTATTTCAGTGTGTTTCACAGTGGTGGTCTGCGTGTTGAACCCTGAAGGTGTCCCACTTTATGCTGTTTTATATCTCTTACCCTCATACATACCGGCATGGGACGCTGGGAGACACGAGACAGTTGAAGAGGAGGTCTAAATGATCGTCTAAGTGAGCGTTTATTGCTGTCTGTAGTTGGTCAGTAAATAACTCTGGTGAGCGCATTTGTTTATTTTAAGGCGGTGGAGGATTTGCTTTGATGTGCATTGATAACATCTACAAGGAAGCTGCACAGAACTTTATATTGTTGAAAGAGCACACAGCAGGACTGTATTATATGCCTTTTTCCTTTTCCCCTACCTTTATGTTGCTTCCACTTGTATGTCAGGATTTCAGTGATTGAAGTGGAAGACCATTATTGGATTTGTGATTAAGATTCATTTACTATATGTGTAATAACTGTTGATCGCTTGTGCACAAAATGTATATGTTATTGGGTTATCAGCCTTTCATATAGCGATCCAGTAGTGAGGTCATTGTACACTCTGAGTGGGGTGTGCATTTTTATACCCTGCATATATAGGATTTGCTATACGAGGAGTGCACTTGCCACCTGAGTAAAAAAAAAAATGTTTCCCCTATGCCACTCCCGGGAATTATCTGTTTTAGACAGGGTGGCTTATGCCTCTTTTAATACTAGCATATAGTTCTTTTTTTTACATTCCAGCAGTTAAAGTGGACTCTGTCCTTCATATTTTGCAGGTAGACCCAGGGGTGTCACCTGGGGCCTGAAGTAATTATAATTGCATCCATTTGATATGGAAGTGCTACTGGTTGCAAGGGTTTGATTTACGGGCTTCTATTACTTTGTAAGCACATTATGGAACCCCCAGCACAGAGAGCCAGACCATTGTCTTGTCAACATACAGTATTTTGCAACTTTAAGGGCCTGTTTCCACTACACGCAGATTTGATGCAGATTGGATGCAGAATGGATGCAGAATGGATGCAGAAAAACGGACTCCAATGAATTCCTATGGGCCTGTTTCCACTAAACGCGATTTTTCGGATGCAGATTTCCCAATAGGCATTCATTGGAGACAGTTTTTCTGCATCCATTCTGCATCCAATCTGTGTGTAGTGGAAACAGGCCCTTATTGAACCTTTATGGCTATTATCGCACAGACGTACAGCAGTCATTGGACCCATATGTATCCATCATACTTCGTATAATGAACAATAAAGGGGTTTTCTTTAAAATGTAACTTAACATACACATCAAAAATGAGGGATTTCAGGAAAATATGAATAGATTTTCATTGTTAGCAAAAGCAAATAGAGGATTATACCAACATTGTCACACTTTGTGCAGCTATTACAGGAAATTAACTTTGGAATAGACCATTATATGGTGTCAGTTTGGGAAACAGTTTTTAGCATGAGTCTTCTTCCAATAAACCCCTTACTTTAACATTAGGCTACAATGGACAAAAAGGTTGTTTTCTTAGTACCTGTAAAAATTGCAGCATTGGTGACAGTGTATAGTCATCTTAAACCCTCAACTTTAAGAACTGCAAATGTTGCTTTGGTCACTGATGGGTGGTGCATGTAGGGTTTGTAAACAGCTACAGTAACAGTTTTGGCCACATGTACCACCTGGAATGTTGGCAAGGAAGCCCAACCTTAGGTCAAACAAATAAGTAAAGAACTTTGTATTGCTAAGGTCATCTGCATGTGTAGAGCATCTTGTCAGCCTGCTAGAAATTACCAGAGGAAGGAGTCAGCAAGAATGTGACAAAAATATGACAGTAGCAAATGCTTCAGTAAAGGCCAACATAAGACTAAACAAGTATGGAGCAAAAGTCTATTAAGTACATTTTGTTGTGCCAGTGAATGCTCTAGATAACTAAACCCAAAGGTAGATGTAAAAGGAAGAGATGTTTAGTGAATGTAGTCCATCAAGGTAGAACTAATATTAATAACCTAACCCTATCCATTTCCTTTGTTACTAAAACCTATTTTTGAAACCTAAAACAAACTTCCCACCTTTATTATCACCCTTTTATGATGCCTTACTGCAGGCATGTCCAAAGACTGGTCCGGAGTAAAAAAAAAAAAAAAAGCCCACCCAGCCATTTCTGGTGGCCCCTAAAGCTCTCTACAGTTGTTAATTCCATGCAGACCACAGGCCGTAGCTGTGGTGCCACATGCAGAGACCAGAAGCCGCTAATTAGCAGCTGCCACTGTGTTAACTGCACACATTATAGACGCTATTTCCCGTGGAAAGGTTTTTGACAACATGTCACAGGCATAGTGTGCCTGACAGCAATCAGCAAAAATTGTGTTTAACTTTGCTCTCAAATTGGTGATATGAACCTTTCACAATATAATTCACCCTTTCCTGACACCTACCCCCAGTCTTCTAATGCAAACAACTAAATCTAATCTCTATCAAACCGCAGCCCCCCCCCTAATTGACTTCAACTAATAATTCCAATGTATGTTTATCTTCCATCATCAGTTTTGACTTACTTCAGCATCTGGCATCCAATCCTTTCTGAAGGTTAATTGTAGCAAGGCCTGGGAAAAGGTTCTCCAGCACCAGATGCAGAGATTCCAAAATGCAAAAAAGGAACATAGCATAGTTATTTGTGTGCTAGGCACTGTATGTATGTCATACCCATGTCTATCTCATCATGTCACATGTCACCTCGGGTATCCTTTAAGTAAAAATGTATTTCATTTTAGGCACACTGAGTTGAGGCTCATACTACAAAAGGAAAGCATTTAAATTTGACTGACCTTTAAATGCTTTTTTGAAGTGCTTTTTATGTTGTGTGCAAGCAAAGGTATATCTACAAAACCTATAGGGTCTTTTATTGTAATACTGACTGGCTGCATCAGATGCATTTCAGAATAATTCTGGCCATACAATTCTAATGTCTGGGGCTGTTCACATCTCTGTGTTGTAATGGATTGGTTATTCTAACTAACTACATGCAGGCTTTGAATCAATGTCTATGTCCAGTCTCCATTGCAGTTCACACACATTATAACACAGGTGTTATGCAGCTCACACAGTTTGAATCCAGCCTGACACAATGAGAAAGGTATATACTACTGACAACTTACTGTGTCACTGCTAGTCCTGACAATTACCCTTAGTCACACCTTGTAACAACACGTACTGCAATAAGTTGTACCTGAGAGGTGTAGATTGAAAGATTTATGTATTCCCATGTTTTTCTCAAGCTGCGTAAATCACAATGGTCCCTCCCCAATGCTAAATACATTAGTTCCCCTTCTTCTCTTAAATAGCAACACTTATTTCAAATAGGCTTCCTATGCCATTATGTAGTTTCTTGATAACTAGGTGCACATTTGGCTTGATAAACAATGGCATTTCATTTTTTTCCTATTGACTTGATTGTTGTTTGGATTTGATCTCTTCTGAATCTTGAGTATTTTAACCTGCTCTGCTGAAGTGCCCATGAGGCTCTTTTCAGCACCACTACATGTTTTAGAAGTGTACCTGTATGGAATAATATTAAAGATATATAATGTATTTACCGTAGGCCTGAAAATATGGTCCATTATTCCAAAGAAAAACAAAAGTAGCAGTTTTAAACGCTGCACATATGTTAATAGCACATATAAAATGTAACTTTTGTTACAGAAAGCTGAAATAGGCAGGTATATGAACATCAATATAAAAAGTCCATATCTCACGTAAGTAAATATACAGTATGCAGCCTAATACATGTCCCAAGGCTTAAAGAGACTCCGTAACAAAATTTTCAGCAGTATTTCTCCTATCCTACAAGTTTCTAAGGCTGTTCCATTGTGCTCTGGCTTACTGCAGCACTTTCTACTTGCACCATCTCTGTAATAAATCAACTTATCTTTCCCCTGTCGGATTTGTCAGCTGTGTCTGGAAGGCTGCCAACTTTTCAGTAATGTGAACAAGTTAACTCCTTCCAAGCCCCTCCAGTGCTCCTGTGAGGATTATTACTCACAGACAATGTCCCTTGCTCTCACTGTCAGCTTGTCTGCTATCTGTGAGGTTGATAAACACAGACTGATAAACTGAACAAAGAATAGCTGGCTGAGGAGGAAGCTGCCTGTCAGGCTGACAGGACTCCAGGCTCTAACACAGTTTGTCATGCTTCATTGACACAGAGCTCTTTCAAAACTTGCACATAACCTCTGGAGACTGAATTCAATGTGTAACTCACTGAATTCTCTGTGTACTCACTGTGTATTAACTAAGTTCACTGCTCTGCTGATGTACTTCCTGTTTTGGTGGCCATATTTTCTGTTTACAAAACAGTTTATAAAACAGTTTTTTTTACCCTCTTTATTGCAGCGGAGAGCAGCAAAAATGTTACAGAGGGGGCTAGGAGATGACCCCAAACAGGCAGGGATGTTTGTTTATACTTCATTTTGTGAATACAGATTATCTTTAAGATCAGCCACTTCTTCAGATGCATTCAATTGCTGTTCAACATTTATAATGATAGGAATTATAATGTAGTATCTATATTTCAATAAATAATATCTATCTATCTATATGGAAGAGAGAACTTTCAGACCGATTCTCTCCCTGCATTCCGATAACTTGTTATTTTGAAATAATGTGAGTTATTCAAACTAAATGGTCAGTCTTTCATGTCATGTATCTCAGATTGAAACATGTAACCACACCTCCTTCATAATTAGTTTTTATTGTGCCATATAAAAATGATAGAATAAGTCTTCTGTGATCTGTACTCCACAGCTGAGCTCTGATATCCCCAAACTTTCATATGGCCAGAAAGCCTACCTGTCTGTTAAAAGCCTGAATATTACATCAGAGAGAAATACGTTTTTGTGTAATATTCACAGAAAATTCTCTGGTTACCCCATATTGTATTATTACATAACTATGTCTGAAACATTCTATAGACACCCAGAACAGAAAAACAAAAACAAAAAAGAAGCACAAATATTTATTTTCCTTTCACGAATATTTATTTTCCTTTTTCTCAATGCTTCAGATGAATGACAGCTATTTTCCTACCATCAAAGTTTTTTGGTATTAAACACTCACATACTGCCATACTTAGGGCCCTTTTCCACCAGCGCGTTTGCGCTGGCTGAATCGCAAAACCACAAACCGCTAGCGATTTTACAATCGCTACGGTTTGCTTTTTAACATAGGAATCGCGGTAGGTCATTTCCACTACCGCGATTCGCTTTTGTCGGGAACGCGAACGCTTGGCGGAGCGATAATTGCCGCGATTTTGCTATGCAGTGCATAGCATAGCAAAATCGCGGCCGCAAACGTCGGGGGAATCGCCGGTTTTGCGATTCAGCAATCGCTAGCGTTCAGCATGAAAGCTAGCGATTGCAGGTGGAAAAGGGCCCTTAGAGAACCATTGACTTGCCATTTCCAACATCAGTCCTGCTAAAAGGAATTTTCTGATTGTATTGTCATTGTCAGGATTGTTGACACAATGCACTATATTAATTCTTCTACAATGGTTTGCATGTTGTACTCGTAGATAATATGCAAATCCCACTGATAACTGTTCATTTTACAGTTGGTGAGACATACTTGCTGCACATTTATTTATAGTAGCCCCTGTCTTTCAATAAATCAATGTCTTCTGAGAATCAGCCTTAAAGGCTCGTACACACGTTGGATTTTCACAAACGACCGGTTGTTTGGACGTTTGAATGTCCAGTCGTTTGGACGTCAAATTTGGCGACGTGTGTACGGTCGGTTTCTTAGCTGATAAGGCTGGATTTGAATAATCCGCCAAACGGATTGTTCAAGTCCAGTCTCCAGTGGTTTTCAATATCACCTCTATGCTGATGACACACACATTTACTGTTCTGCCCCAGACCTCTCCACACTACTATCTAAAATCCCTGAATGTCTATCCGCTGTATCTACATTTATGTCATCCCGCTTCCTTAAACGCAATATGAGCAAAAAGCGTAGATTGTGATATTTCCACCTTTGCTCTCTGTTCCACCTCCCATAGTCACAATCAATGTAGATAACACCCCAATAGCATCAACTCCCAAAGCTCGTTGTTTGGGGGTAACTCTGGACTCTGAGCTCTCCTTTATACCACATATCAACACATTAACTACCTCCTGCTACTTCCATCTTAAAAATATTTCCAGAATCCATCCCTTCCTCTCACAAGAAGCAACTAAAATGCTTGTGCATGCCCTAATCATCTGCCATCTTGATTACTGTAACACCCTACTCTGTGGTCTACCAAAAAGCAGATTGGCACCTCTCCAATCCCTACTTAACTCCGCTGCCCATCTCATCCACCTCTCTTCTAGATCCTCTGAGGCGGCCCCTCTCTGCCAATCCCTCCATTGGTTACCAGTTGCACAAAGGATGCAGTTTAAACTTCTCACGCTTGCATACAAAGCTCTACACAAGCTATCACCTCCATACATTTCCTCTTTAATCTCCAGATACCTCCCCGCCCGGACCCTCCATTCCTCACAGGAGACCCTTTTGTCCTCTAGCCTAGTCACCTCCTCTCACTCTCACATCCAAGACTTCTCACAGGCTGTCCCTTTCCTTTGGAACTCTCTACCTCAGCCGGTTCGTCATGCCCCGAGTCTGGAAACCTTCAAATGCACCCTGAAAACACACCTGTTCAGACAAGCCTACAATTTGCTATAAGCAGTACTGAAGGCACACTGCCTCACCCACTTACCCCTGTGTTTCCTCCCCACTACCCTCTAGATTGTAAGCTCGCAAGGACAGGGACCTCCTCCTAGTGTTTCTCATACTGCTGTAACTTTAACATATGCACATGTACCAACTACACATTAGCTATGTATGTATTTGTATTTATACTATTCAATGTCATGACTGTACGGTGTCTTGTATGCATATTTGTTCCCCTTTATTTGTTTGCATTATGTACAGCGATATGGAAGATGTTGGCGCTATATAAATAAATAATAATAATAATAATAATCAGCTGAATGACCGACAGTACACACGCCCGATTTGACGTCCAAATGACCAGACGTTCAAATTTCCAAACGACTGGTCGTTTGCAAAAATCCGACGTGTGTATGTACCTTAATGCGTATGTACCTTAAAGGACCAAAGTAGGCAGTTAAAATCTGACAGAACCGACAGGTTTTGGGCCAGTCCATCTCCTCATAGGGGATTCTCAGGGTTTTCTTTGTTTTCAACAGCATTTCCTGAACAGCAGTTGCAAAGTCTAATTGACAAAATAGTTTGCAAGTGATTAGGGAGGCTGGCTGGTATCTTACTATTTTAGCAGTTAAACTGCTGTTCAGGAAATGCTCTTGAAAAGTTCTGTTCAGTTCTGTCAGATTTTAACTGCCTACTTTTTACCCGATAGTGGTCCTTTAAAGTGAACCTCCGGACTAAAAATCTACTCAGCAGAACTGAAAAGGCTTGGTGTTTCTTTAACAGTTTCACAGCATCAGAACTTTGTTTTTCTTACCAAAGCATGATTTTAGCTAAGCTCCACCCATCAAAGAAAAAAGCCCAGGCTTTTTTTTTCCCTGATGCTGTGCAGAGCATGATGGGATTTCCTATGTTGTTATTCACATTGCCTAGGAAGTGGGAGAGGTGCTCAGGACACAGGACAGTTGGAACTGCTGTGTATTATGCTCCCTGTCACCTTCTTTCAACCAAAAAGATGGCTACCATCATGATATCAAACATTTGCCTGTTCTTTTAAAACAGTGTGGGTAAGAGATTATATTACCTATCTATTTTAATTAACATAACTAATGTAACTTAATGACAGTATGTTTGTTTAGGCTGAAGTTCCTCTTTAAAGTAACAGCTCAAGTAGCGCAAAAACGTAGCTGACAAGAGGAGAATCCTTTTGGTACCACTCATTATGTACAACTAAAATAATTCCCTTTATGGAGTATGCAACCCAGTTAGTCAATTTTCAGAGCACTGACAAAAATGAATAAATTAATTTCACAAATAGTACAGATTTCTTTAAAAAGATCTTTATTTATATTTTAAGGCCTGTTGTGGGAGGGCCTGTAGGGGGCTTTACTGATGGTGCACACACTTAAAGGTGAGTGCTAATGGTACAGTCCCTTTGTCCAATCTTTCCACTTCTATGTTATGTGAGGGACTACCTAACTATCCAACCAAAGTATATTCCCTCAGTTTCCCCTTCTACTGCATAGATTTGGTAAGATTGGAAAAAAAGATTGTATCATCAGTGGGAACCATAAGAGAGGTGATACACCTATCCTGAAAAGGTTGGAAGTACTTAATGAGGCATCAAAGAATATTGATGTTGACATTTTATTCACAGCTTATTGCAGCCTCACAACAATGTACCACCTATATGCCCAGCCACAGACCACAGTAAGGCTCTTTTTTCACAAATCATTTTACTGATTATACAGGTAACAATACAGCAACCAGTAGAAACACTTAAGGGAACCTGAAGTGAGTAAAATTATTTAAAATAAACACATGACGTAGCTGCAAATGAACATTACATACTAACCTCACCATCAGTTCCTCTCAGAAGCTCACCATTTTCTTCTTACAGTGATCCCCTCCAGTTCTGACAATATTTTGTCAGAACGGAAATATACCAGTTGCTGTCAGTTACAACTGAATGTTCAAGGTAATGTCCATGTTTCCCTATCGCTCAAGTGGGTGATATTACAGTTTAACAGTGTGCTAACCAGGAAGCTGTTAGGGGGTAATGGCCATTTTTAAAATGGAGGATGGAGAAATCCATTGATTACAGTGAACAAATGGGGCTCAGGAGAGGAGAAAGAGATTGAAGAGTACACTACACATGAGGTAAGTATGATGTGTGAATGCTTATTTTGACTTTTTATTTTCAGTTCAGGTTCTCTTTAAGTCAACCTAGCCAACTGGTAAGACAGTTACAGAAGGGAACAAAAGAGGGATCCATACAGAGGCTACAGGCATTTGTATCTAATGCATCAATACAATCATCAAACATCATACATCAGTAGACATAGACCAGTTCTTAACCTCCTCGCCGGTTATCCCGAGCTCAGCTCGGGGTAACCTGCGCAGGAGGATTTCTCAGGCCCCGCTGGGCCGATTTGCATAATTTTTTTTCCCTACACGCAGCTAGCACTTTGCTAGCTGCGTGTAGTACGCGATCGCCGCCGCTCGCCGCCGATTCGCCGCTACCCGCCGCGCCGAGCCGCCCCCCCCCGCCCCAGACCCCTGCGCAGCCTGGCCAATCAGTGCCAGGCAGCGCTAAGGGGCGGATCGGGGTTCCCTCTGACGTCACGACGTCTATGACGTCGGTGGCGTCATCCCGCCCGGTCGCCATGGCGACCGGGGAAGCCCTGCAGGAAATCCCGTTCTCAACGGGATTCCCTGCATACTCTGATCGCCGAAGGCGATCGGAGTGGGTGGGGGGATGCCGCCGCTTAGCGGCTATCATGTAGCGAGCCCTGGGCTCGCTACATGATTTAAAAAAAAAAAATTAAAAAAAAGTGCGGCGCTGCCTCCTTGCCGGATTTTTTAGACCGGCAAGGAGGTTAATATCTAAGGTGGATTCCTATTAACAGAGTGTTAACCTGTTACTGTCATTGCATGGCTGGAATTTAGAAGAGGATAGCAGCCATGTCGTATAGCCCCTGCAGCTGAGAACCTTGAAAGGAAAGAGATAGATAAAGGAGGGAAGAGGAGTAGAAATAGCTTTGTAAGGATCTACTTGAATGGACACAGAGATAGCTAAAGGGCACATATTGGAGGAATTTTGCAAGAAACCTCATCTTTTATAAGAAGCCCTGTGTGTTTGACAGGCATAAATGAAAAAAAGGGTGCCAAAGAAATTTGGGCACCAAAAATGCCACTAGTAGTGTAATATTTTACTAACGCTAAACCTAACCCTATTCTCACATGAATCCTCCCTCTAGCGATACCTAACCATAGCTGACCCTCCCCCCCATAATTCCTAATCATATGTAACCCCCCACCCATGCTTAAACCTAAATGCCCCCCCCCCCACACACACACACAAACATACACACACTCTGCAAACTTGCCAATACCGTTTTTAAGCTACTACTAGTCACTGTATGCTAACACCTCATTAAGTTAGTGATTATACTCTTTCTTATGGTTGTATTGATGGAGTTGATAACACTGTAGAAGGTAATTTGCATTGAGAATATTGGTTTGGGTGTCATAAAAAGGTACTCACTTCTCTATTTCTTTGGCTGCTACTCTGCATTGTTTGCTTCAATGCTTTAATGCTTATATAAAGAAAAATCTTTCCTCCTGTCTGTCATTTGGGATAGCTCCGCTGTCTGTGCTCAAAGATATGTAAGTGTCTAAGATTTCTACTTGCTTGCTAAATCCTTCATCTGCCTGTTTGCCTGGGCAATACGCCTTCTCTCTAAGGCTGACTAACCATTGATCTCTATGATGTATATGATGTCTGCTGCATCAACACTACTATTAACAAGTATGTTGTCACTTAAGGAATAATCTATTTTGCATTAATTGTCATTATTATTCATTCATATAGTGCATTACAGAAGAAGAGGATATTATTGCCTGTAGTGTCATTCTGTTGCTTGAATTCTAAGTAGCAGTTTGGGGATTTTCTTAGGAATGTATTTAGGAATTGCATTTGTCTACCGAATGAAAAATAGCTTTCTGAACTATTTGATTTTAAAATAATATAAATAAGGAATAATTTTACACCATTGATATGAGACTCACTGGACTCATCCTTCTTAATCTTTACTACGTTACAATCTTGGTACATCTCATTACATATATGCAATTTTGAGATCTTTTTCATTGTGGTTGAGTACATAACCTAAGCTATTCAGAGAAGTAAGCAATTTGTAAAGGGTCAATCACATACTTAACAGTGTTGCTTGCAAATTTTCACCAAAATCATTTTTGCATTAAAAATGTAATTTTTTCGTTTCAAGACATTTTTGCAAAAAATAGCTTATATTTTTGCATTTTTGTATTATTCACAAAAATGCAATAAATCAATATTTTTACCACAAAAACGAAAAAGCTAAATTTTTTACCCTAAAACCCGACAACGCAGAAAAACATTTTTTTACTATGACAATTTTCCTGCAAAAAAGCCCCCCCCCCCCCCCCCCCCCAAAAGGCATTTTTACCACAAAGATTTGTGAAAAACAACTAAACAAATTTCCAGTGGAATTTTCACTCGCAAATTAATTTAACATTATTTTTGCAAAAATTAATGTAAAAAGAATATTGCCATTTTTGCTCATCACTGATACACAGTTAGCAAACACATGGCAGCCAATCAGGTTGCACTCACCTACGGACCCCACCCCCCTAAAGAAACGCAGCTGCTACGGCCATGTTCTCAGTTTCCGTCTGCTGCTGTAGTGAGAGGAAGGGAGAGACATTGTTGGAGATAAGGAAAGCATTAGTTAGGCTCTTGCTAGCTTGCTCCTTGCTGAAATTTGTTGCTGAAAGCACCCCAAAAAAGCTCTTTTGAGGGCTAATATTCTTCTGATTTTTTTTTGTGTGTGACACTGATACTGCATAGATACAGCCCTGTGTTGCAACTGGCCCTTGCTGTACTGTGCCCACACACTGCATTACCAGTGCATATCTTTCCACTGTATTTGTGATTGAACGTATTATATTATAGCTCTCTTTGTGGGTGACACTGCATAGATACAGCCCACAGTCCCAGCTGGCCCTTGCTGTAGTCCACCAGCACACTGTATTACCACCAGTGTATATCTTTCCACTGTATTTGTGATTGAACTTACTAAAGCATAGCTCTCTTTGTGGGTGACACTACACAGATACAGCCCACAGTCCCAGCTGGCATTTGTAGTCTGCCAGAACACTGTATTATACCAGTGCATATCTTTCCACTGTATTTGTGATTTAATTTACTATACCATAGCGCTCTTTGTGGGTGACACTGCACAGATACAGCCCACAGTCTCAGCTGGCATTTGTAGTCTGCCACTGGCAGCACACGGTAGTATACCAGTGCACATCTTTCCACTGTATTTGTGATTGAACTTACTAAAGCATAGCTCTCTTTGTGGGTGACACTGCATAGATACAGCCCACAGTCCCAGCTGGCATTTGTAGTCCACCAGCACACTGTATTATACCAGTGCATATCTTTCCACTGTATTTGTGATTGAACTTACTATACCATAGCTCAATTTGTGGGTGACACTGCATAGATACAGCTCACAGTTGCCGCAGAGAGGACTGACAGTTTATGTCCTGGGAGTGTCAACTAATGAAAACCCTTTGCGGCTATTTGCGCTGGTGCGTTAAACAGTGAGTTTGGTCTGGCAGTGTGAATCAGTACACTACTTACATTACCTGATCCATGTCTACACACGCAAGATGTTTTAAAGCACTTTATGCCTCCAATTTAGGAATGCAATGTGATTTCTGCTCTTTAGGTATTATAACCCTACTCTGCGTCAAATATGTAATTTTCCGAGGGACTTTAGGCATGTATCCCACTCCGGCAAGCCTCCCTCCAAGTGTTAGACCCCTTGAAAAAACGTTTCCATCACTTTTTGGGCCAGAAATAGTCCCTGTATGTTTAAAAATGTGCCTGCCTAGTTAAGTCTATGGCGGTTTGCCCCAGTTCACACGTACACAAACTTTTCGAAAGTTCTTGTTCGCAGTTTGTGAACCTAAAATCTTAAGTTTGGGCCATCTCTACACATTTATAGAACAGTAGCGATAAGCACACACATTTTGTGGAATTACAACTTTCACACCCGAATTTTAAAAATTTCCAGTTGAAAGTTGGAATTAAAATTAGAATCGGAATCTATTTTTTTTTTTATGCAAAATTATGATTCTTCACACTCATAATAAAAATCGCTATTGAACATGCTCAATGGGCTTGTATGAGAAACTTCTGTGAGATATGAACATTTTTTAAGCAAAAATTTGAAAATTCAAAGTGAAATTATAACTTTTTGTGAACATATTTTTGTGGATTTGCACTAACCATGTTTAAGATTATGGTTAGCGCAACAACAAATTTGCAATAAATTAATGTTTTGCAGTATAAACTCAGAATACATGAAATTTGTTTGAAATTTGGTGTAAAATTTTGGCAGATTCGGTATTTGACAATTTTGACAATCGCTATAGAACATTATAATCATAAAGCACTACTAAAAGTAATCTGACTTACCTTAATCACTTCCCATTCTATGATGTCTCATGTACAAATTATGTAATCATGCATGCACAAAGGCCCCGTTCATGCAAGCACACGCATGCCCACATGGACGTTTGTGTACCCATTTAATAGTAAATGATTGCTGACTTGGCAGAAATCATTCAAATAAGGTTCAAATAATAGTTAAAGTGACATTATGTGGCCCATAACAAATGGGAGTGGATGCAATCACTATAGCAACAGCTCGGGACGTAACACTTTATAGATGCACCACTATGTTATTGCCTAACAATGCATCTATACAGCACTGGGATCCCCAAACTGTGCGCCCTAGTGATCGCATGCAGTCACTACACATGCACAGGATAGCAAGAATATGCCCAACTAGTAATTAAATATGGCATGAGTAGTATTGCTGTAACCATAAAAAGCCAAATAATGTATTTTGAGGTATTTTAAAATTGTTACACTTGTCATGTGAAAATTAGAGAGTGAAGCATGAAACAAATTGTAATTTTTGCATTTACGCCAATTTTCCTTGATAAAATACCTGTAAAATTAAACAATCCTTTGAAAAAAAAACTATTACCCAAAGAAAGTCAGATTGTCCTGAAAAAAATAATAATGTGTCACTTTGATGGCATAGGTAATAAAATGTTATTTCTGTATCAATAGCAAAAGCCAAAATTGTCAGGAATCTTATGGGGTAAAAACTAGTGTTGGGCGAACATCTAGATATTCGGGTTCGGGCCGAACAGGCCGAACATGGCCGCGATGTTCGGGTGTTCGACCCGAACTCCGAACATAATGGAAGTCAATGGGGACCCGAACGTTTGTGCTTTGTAAAGCCTCCTTACATGCTACATACCCCAAATTTACAGGGTATGTGCACCTTGGGAGTGGGTACAAGAGGAAAAAAAATTAGCAAAAAGAGCTTATAGTTTTTGAGAAAATCGATTTTAAAGTTTCAAAGGGAAAACTGTCTTTTAAATGCGGGAAATGTCTGTTTTCTTTGCACAGGTAACATGCTTTTTGTCGGCATGCAGTCATAAATGTAATACATATAAGAGGTTCCAGGAAAAGGGACCAGTAACGCTAACCCAGCAGCAGCACACGTGATGGAACAGGAGGAGGGTGGCGCAGGAGGAGAAGGCCACGCTTTGAGACACAACAACCCAGGCCTTGCATGAGGACAAGAAGCGTGCGGATAGCAATTTGCATTTTGTCGCCATGCAGTCATAAATGTAATACAGATGAGAGGTTCAATAAACAGGGACCGGAAATGCTAACCCATCACAGATGTTCATTGTTCATGTTACTTGGTTGGGGTCCGGGAGTGTTGCGTAGTCGTTTCCAATCCAGGATTGATTCATTTTAATTTGAGTCAGACGGTCTGCATTTTCTGTGGAGAGGCGGATACGCCGCCGATCTGTGACGATGCCTCCGGCAGCACTGAAACAGCGTTCCGACATAACGCTGGCTGCCGGGCAAGCCAGCACCTCTATTGCGTACATTGCCAGTTTGTGCCAGGTGTCTAGCTTCGATACCCAATAGTTGAAGGGTGCAGATGGATTGTTCAACACAGCTACGCCATCTGACATGTAGTCCTTGACCATCTTCTCCAGGCGATCGGTGTTGGAGGTGGATCTGCACGCTTGCTGTTCTGTGTGCTGCTGCATGGGTGTCAGAAAATTTTCCCACTCCAAGGACACTGCCGATACCATTCCCTTTTGGGCACTAGCTGCAGCTTGTGTTGTTTGCTGCCCTCCTGGTCGTCCTGGGTTTGCGGAAGTCAGTCTGTCGGCGTACAACTGGCTAGAGGAGGGGGAGGATGTCAATCTCCTCTCTAAAGTCTCCACAAGGGCCTGCTGGTATTCTTCCATTTTGACCTGTCTGGCTCTTTCTTCAAGCAGTTTTGGAACATTGTATTTGTACCGTGGATCCAGAAGGGTATAAACCCAGTAATTGGTGTTGTCCAGAATGCGCACAATGCGTGGGTCGCGTTCAATGCAGTCCTAGGCCGAAGAGGTCATAGCCTAGGGTCACAAAACCTGTTTATTTGGGCAATTTCAATGGTGGCGAGTCTGACGTACATAAAGCGCAGCAATGGCCGTTAGCAACGTCTGAATCTCACGAAATGTCTCATGCAGGTAGAAGACATATTCTTAGACTTGGGCTCCAAAGATGGGTTCCCTACATCTCTGCAAACCAGAGTTACAGGGCTCCAAATTTGGTAAAATCCCCCATAGGCTTTCATTGGGCCTCCTATTTACAGTTCCAAAATCTCACATCTTT
The DNA here is from genome assembly GCF_040937935.1 of Hyperolius riggenbachi. Classification (NCBI taxonomy): domain Eukaryota; kingdom Metazoa; phylum Chordata; class Amphibia; order Anura; family Hyperoliidae; genus Hyperolius; species Hyperolius riggenbachi. The sequence continues at coordinate 210,521,440 of NC_090650.1, read as the reverse complement.
TCAAAGGGCAATTACTCAGCAGTGGCAAATTTTCTAGCATTGTAGGGACCCTTAGGGGGAACATGACTGGTGAGTTTCGGGCCCCTAGGCCGAAGAGGTCATAGCCTAGGGTCACAAAAACCTGTTTATTTGGGCTATTTCAATGGTAGTGATGGTGACGTACATAAATCGCAGCAATGGCCGTTAGCAAAGTCTGAATCTCACGAAATGTCTCATGCAGGTAGAAGACATATTGTTAGACTTGGATTCCAAAGATGGGGTCCCTACATCTCTGCAAACCAGAGTTACAGGGGTCCAAATTTGGTAAAATCCCCCATAGGATTTCATTGCCTCCCTATTTCACTTTCCAAAATCTCACATCTTTTCAAAGGGCAATGGCTCAGCAGTACCAAATTTTCGAGCATTGTAGGGACCCTTAGGGGGAACATGACTGGTGAGTTTCGGGCCCCTAGGCCGAAGAGGTCATAGCCTAGGGTCACAAAAACCTGTTTATTTGGGCTATTTCAATGGTAGTGATGTACATAAATCTCAGCCATGGCCGTTAGCAACGTCTGAATCTCACAAAATGTCTCATGCAGGTAGAAGACACATTGTTAGACTTGGATTCCAAAGATGGGGTCCCTACATCTCTGCAAACCAGAGTTACAGGGGTCCAAAATTGGTAAAATCCCCCATAGGATTTCATCACAATAGTTTTTATTGAAAAAATTTTCAGCATACAAGTTATGTAAGTATCTAATGGCATAGTGTGCAATATGTGTAAAACAAATAACAAATAAACAATATATAAAAAAGTTTTTCCCACATTAATATATACATTTTCACTATAAAAATAAACTCAGTCGTATAACTAGCTTATTATTAAGTTAAATGTCACTTTGAAATAAAGTTGCAGCTTATAATCATGGTGTAGAATAAAAAGAAACACTTAATAATACTGTGTGGATTATAAATCTGCTTAAATCTGCATTAAATCTGCATAAAGGTACAGAATCCGCATCCAGATGCGTAACCCCATAGGATTTCATTGCCTCCCTATTTCACTTTCCAAAATCTCACATCTTTTCAAAGGGCAATGGCTCAGCAGTACCAAATTTTCTAGCATTGTAGGGACCCTTAGGGGGAACATGACTGGTGAGTTTCGGGCCCCTAGGCCGAAGAGGTCATAGCCTAGGGTCACAAAAACCTGTTTATTTGGGCTATTTCAATGGTAGTGATGGTGGCGTACATAAATCGCAGCAATGGCCGTTAGCAACGTCTGAAACTCACGAAATGTCTCATGCAGGTAGAAGACATATTGTTAGACTTGGGCTCCAAAGATGGGTTCCCTACATCTCTGCAAACCAGAGTTACAGGGCTCCAAATTTGGTAAAATCCCCCATAGGCTTTCATTGGGCCTCCTATTTACAGTTCCAAAATCTCACATCTTTTCAAAGGGCAATTACTCAGCAGTGGCAAATTTTCTAGCATTGTAGGGACCCTTAGGGGGAACATGACTGGTGAGTTTCGGGCCCCTAGGCCGAAGAGGTCATAGCCTAGGGTCACAAAAACCTGTTTATTTGGGCTATTTCCATGGTAGTGATGGTGACGTACATAAATCGCAGCAATGGCCGTTAGCAAAGTCTGAATCTCACGAAATGTCTCATGCAGGTAGAAGACATATTGTTAGACTTGGATTCCAAAGATGGGGTCCCTACATCTCTGCAAACCAGAGTTACAGGGGTCCAAATTTGGTAAAATCCCCCATAGGATTTCATTGCCTCCCTATTTCACTTTCCAAAATCTCACATCTTTTCAAAGGGCAATGGCTCAGCAGTACCAAATTTTCGAGCATTGTAGGGACCCTTAGGGGGAACATGACTGGTGAGTTTCGGGCCCCTAGGCCGAAGAGGTCATAGCCTAGGGTCACAAAAACCTGTTTATTTGGGCTATTTCAATGGTAGTGATGGTGGCGTACATAAATCTCAGCCATGGCCGTTAGCAACGTCTGAATCTCACAAAATGTCTCATGCAGGTAGAAGACACATTGTTAGACTTGGATTCCAAAGATGGGGTCCCTACATCTCTGCAAACCAGAGTTACAGGGGTCCAAAATTGGTAAAATCCCCCATAGGATTTCATCACAATAGTTTTTATTGAAAAATTTTTCAGCATACAAGTTATGTAAGTATCTAATGGCATAGTGTGCAATATGTGTAAATCAAATAACAAATAAACAATATATAAAAAAGTTTTTCCCACATTAACATATAAATTTTCACTATAAAAATAAACTCAGTCGTATAACTAGCTTATTATTAAGTTAAATGTCACTTTGAAATAAAGTTGCAGCTTATAATCATGGTGTAGAATAAAAAGAAACACTTAATAATACTGTGTGGATTGTAAATCCGCTTAAATCTGCATTAAATCTGCATAAAGGTACAGAATCCGCATCCAGATGCGTAACCCCATAGGATTTCATTGCCTCCCTATTTCACTTTCCAAAATCTCACATTTTTTCAAAGGGCAATGGCTCAGCAGTACCAAATTTTCTAGCATTGTAGGGACCCTTAGGGGGAACATGACTGGTGAGTTTCGGGCCCCTAGGCCGAAGAGGTCATAGCCTAGGGTCACAAAAACCTGTTTATTTAGGCTATTTCAATGGTAGTGATGGTGGCGTACATAAATCGCAGCAATGGCCGTTAGCAAAGTCTGAATCTCACGAAATGTCTCATGCAGGTAGAAGACATATTGTTAGACTTGGATTCCAAAGATGGGGTCCCTACATCTCTGCAAACCAGAGTTACAGGGGTCCAAAATTGGTAAAATCCCCCATAGGATTTCATTGCCTCCCTATTTCACTTTCCAAAATCTCACATCTTTTCAAAGGGCAATGGCTCAGCAGTACCAAATTTTCGAGCATTGTAGGGACCCTTAGGGGGAACATGACTGGTGAGTTTCGGGCCCCTAGGCCGAAGAGGTCATAGCCTAGGGTCACAAAAACCTGTTTATTTGGGCTATTTCAATGGTAGTGATGGTGGCGTACATAAATCTCAGCCATGGCCGTTAGCAACGTCTGAATCTCACGAAATGTCTCATGCAGGTAGAAGACATATTGTTAGACTTGGATTCCAAAGATGGGGTCCCTACATCTCTGCAAACCAGAGTTACAGGGGTCCAAAATTGGTAAAATCCCCCATAGGCTTTCATTGGGCCTCCTATTTACCGTTCCAAAATCTCACACCATTTCAAAGGGCAATGGCTCAGCAGTGTCAAAACTCACCAGTCATGATCCCCCTAAGGGTCCCTACAATGCTAGAAAATTTGGTACTGCTGAGCCATTGCCCTTTGAAAAGATGTGAGATTTTGGAAAGTGAAATAGGGAGGCAATGAAATCCTATGGGGGATTTTACCAATTTTGGACCCCTGCAACTCTGGTTTGCAGAGATGTAGGGACCCCATCTTTGGAATCCAAGTCTAACAATATGTCTTCTACCTGCATGAGACATTTCGTGAGATTCAGACTTTGCTAACGGCCAATGCTGCGATTTATGTACGTCACCATCACTACCATTGAAATAGCCCAAATAAAAAGGTTTTTGTGACCCTAGGCTATGACCTCTTCGGCCTAGGGGCCCGAAACTCACCAGTCATGTTCCCCCTAAGGGTCCCTACAATGCTAGAAAATTTGGTACTGCTGAGCCATTGCCCTTTGAAAAGATGTGAGATTTTGGAAAGTGAAATAGGGAGGCAATGAAATCCTATGGGGGATTTTACCAATTTTGGACCCCTGTAACTCTGGTTTGCAGAGATGTAGGGACCCCATCTTTGGAATCCAAGTCTAACAATATGTCTTCTACCTGCATGAGACATTTCGTGAGATTCAGACTTTGCTAACGGCCATTGCTGCGATTTATGTACATCACCATCACTACCATTGAAATAGCCCAAATAAACAGGTTTTTGTGACCCTAGGCTATGACCTCTTTGGCCTAGGGGCCCGAAACTCACCAGTCATGTTCCCCCTAAGGGTCCCTACAATGCTAGAAAATTTGCCACTGCTGAGTAATTGCCCTTTGAAAAGATGTGAGATTTTGGAACTGTAAATAGGAGGCCCAATGAAAGCCTATGGGGGATTTTACCAAATTTGGAGCCCTGTAACTCTGGTTTGCAGAGATGTAGGGAACCCATCTTTGGAGCCCAAGTCTAACAATATGTCTTCTACCTGCATGAGACATTTCGTGAGATTCAGACGTTGCTAACGGCCATTGCTGCGATTTATGTACGTCAGACTCGCCACCATTGAAATTGCCCAAATAAACAGGTTTTGTGACCCTAGGCTATGACCTCTTCGGCCTAGGACTGCATTGAACGCGACCCACGCATTGTGCGCATTCTGGACAACACCAATTACTGGGTTTATACCCTTCTGGATCCACGGTACAAACACAATGTTCCAAAACTGCTTGAAGAAAGAGCCAGACAGGTCAAAATGGAAGAATACCAGCAGGCCCTTGTGGAGACTTTAGAGAGGAGATTGACATCCTCCCCCTCCTCTAGCCAGTTGTACGCCGACAGACTGACTTCCGCAAACCCAGGACGACCAGGAGGGCAGCAAACAACACAAGCTGCAGCTAGTGCCCAAAAGGGAATGGTATCGGCAGTGTCCTTGGAGTGGGAAAATTTTCTGACACCCATGCAGCAGCACACAGAACAGCAAGCGTGCAGATCCACCTCCAACACCGATCGCCTGGAGAAGATGGTCAAGGACTACATGTCAGATGGCATAGCTGTGTTGAACAATCCATCTGCACCCTTCAACTATTGGGTATCGAAGCTAGACACCTGGCGCAAACTGGCAATGTACGCAATAGAGGTGCTGGCTTGCCCGGCAGCCAGCGTTATGTCGGAACGCTGTTTCAGTGCTGCCGGAGGCATCATCACAGATCAGCGGCGTATCCGCCTCTCCACAGAAAATGCAGACCGTCTGACTCAAATTAAAATGAATCAATCCTGGATTGGAAACGACTACGCAACACTCCCGGACCCCAACCAAGTAACATGAACAATGAACATCTGTGATGGGTTAGCGTTTCCGGTCCCTGTTTATTGAACCTCTCATCTGTATTACATTTATGACTGCATGGCGACATAATGCAAATTGCTATCCGCACGCTTCTTGTCCTCATGCAAGGCCTGGGTTGTTGTGTCTCAAAGCGTGGCCTTCTCCTCCTGCGCCACCCTCCTCCTGTTCCATCACGTGTGCTGCTGCTGGGTTAGCGTTACCGGTCCGTTTTCCTGGAACCTCTTATATGTATTACATTTATGACTGCATGCCGACAAAAAGCATGTTACCTGTGCAAAGAAAACAGACATTTCCCGCATTTAAAAGACAGTTTTCCCTTTGAAACTTTAAAATCGATTTTCTCAAAAACTATAAGCTCTTTTTGCTAAATTTTTTTTTCTCTTGTACCCACTCCCAAGGTGCACATACCCTGTAAATTTGGGGTATGTAGCATATAAGGAGGCTTTACAAAGCACGAAAGTTCGGGTCCCCATTGACTTCCATTATGTTCGGAGTTCGGCCATGTTCGGCCCGAACCCGAACATCTAGATGTTCGCCCAACACTACACGTGACCCGTTCGGCCAATCACAGCGATAGCCGAACGTTCGGGTAACGTTCGGCCATGCGCTCATAGTTCGGCCATATGGCCGAACAGTTTGGCCGAACACCATTAGGTGTTCGGCCGAACCCGAACATCACCCGAACAGGGTGATGTTCTGCAGAACCCGAACAATTGGCGAACACTGTTCGCCCAACACTAGTAAAAACCCAGGAATGCAAAGTGATTAAAGAGGTCTGTAAGTCATCTGCTTGATACAAAATAATTGTAATAGCAAAACACACTGTATATCTTGAAAACATGTAGAACATCTGAAACAATTTGTTTCAATGGCTGAATACTAGGCCCCTGGTTCAAATATGGGCCAGGACACTATTCGCAATAGTTTCTATGCTCTTCCCCTTGTTTGTGTGAGATTTCTCTGGGCATTCTGGTTTCTTTCCAAAACTCAAAAACAAAAAAGTAACTTTAATGAATTTTAATAAACAAATTGTTTATTTTAATAAACAATATATATATATATATATATATATATATATATATATATATATATATATATATATATATATATATATATATATATATATATATATATATACTGTATATGCCACATTGACATATGACATATATATAAATGTGGTAGGGATTAGATTAGATTAGATTAGATTGCTTCTGAGGGTCAGTTAGTAACAGTACTATGCTCTTTAAAAAGTGTTGTAGAAGATGTTAACACTATACAAATACTAAATACATAAATGAAACATTTTGTAAAAATTCTATGTTGCTGTGTTTATCCAACCCCGAACCCCGAGTCCATACACTACAAAATCTTTTACTCAAATAATTCAATCTAATTTTTTTCAATCAAAAATTCAAGTTTGACTACATATTTTATCTTTGTCTATAGATATAGGAAAGCAGTCACCTTGGCCTTTAAGATGCTTTGTGCTCTCTCCCTCTCTGAGGATCCTGCTTTTGGATTTGTGTAGGTCCTGTTTAGAGGAGAAAATAATTGTTGATGTTATATATCCATAGGTATTATTATCACCCAGCATAGGGGCACCTCTTTTCTTTATACCTTTTCTGCATTTATAGAAACAAACATGCTCTTTAATGTGAACTAGGCTGTATGTTCATAGAAAGATATTTTTTGCGAAAAAAGTTTCGTCAGTCAGCTCACCCAACCACTGTTGCAAGTCTGTATTTAGTTTTTCTGTCACACATTGCAATCTTAGCAAAAGTCTTGTGTAAATGTAGATGTGACTTACGATAACATTGCTGTTTCTGACCACATACATTCTTGGATAAGTTGCCCTTGAAACATAGATTTATACTGTCATCTCTATATACTATTGTATCTCAGCATTGTACAGCTCGGAGAGAATATTACAGTTGTCCATGGATCTCTAAACACTGCTTCTATTGAAATATATATCTCTTGGGGATTTCCCAATAGGATTGTGTTTTCTTAGCATCTTTTGTTAACGTCAATGATAAAAAAAAAGTATCACAAAAAGAGCTAAGCCATCCAATTCACCTTTATCCTCTTTCTGAATTAGTTAAAAAAAAAATTACCTTCTGGTCGATACTTTATATTCCACATTTTACCTTGCTGTGAATTGTTATGGCTGAATCATATAATCCTCTACAAATAGAAGTTTATAATGGAAACACTCAGAAAACTGTAAATGGTGCGGTTCTAATTAAAAGGTGTAATTGACTGTGACAAACAATTGCTGTGTTGAAAAATGTTTCTCTTTCACTGCTAATTCCAAGTGCATGTATTGCTTGCTATTTAATTACATATAAATTATTTTATAGTTGTTCTGAGAAGGTCACACGTAAGAATTATTTAGTGAACACAGCCTGCAATATTTTCTTGGACATGACCTTATGTATTTACTGTAAATGCAAAATAGGTTAACATGGTTAACAATCTGTTCTAGAAACGATTTTCTTGAAGGACGGTAGAGCACATTAAATGCATTTATAGGATTATTATAAAGTGGGGAAGCATTTTGGCTGTGTTGAATTGTATATTAGTTGATTCCAAGCATTATTGTACAAACCGATTTTAACTTAAATCCAGAGTTAGCAATTTCCTGCTAAGAGATTTGAGAAGATTAATGGGGCTTGGGGGACCACCTATCATGTGTCGCACTTATAATGATTTTACTGAATAGACTTTTTATATTAAAATGTAAAGGGTTCTAAAGTGTCCAAAAATGAACTTAGTTTCCATAATGTAACTTGTAAAGGAACCTGCTATTTTATTTGTAATTTATATTTATAGTAATTCCTCATATATTTTTTTTATAAATACAGTTTTCACCCTTATTGGGATATACTTGAATTTCTCCCTATTATTTTCAATTTTATTTTTAATTTTCTGTGCATTTTAAAGATAGGAATGTAAGTATATAGAAGTAAAAACATGACAGAAATCCATCATTTTTATGTTTTCACCCATTAGAATTGTAAGATAAACAATGTTATTGTACAAAAAATGTCAAACTAGATTGAGTTATTCATTCCATTCATCACAAATGTTGTTGGCACAATGTATGTTGATAAATGTTACATTTTTAATTAAATACATTTTTTTCCTACATTGTGTTTTTTTTTTCTCCTTACAATATAAAAATAGCTATTTTATCTTGTAGTGTGCATAGTTTTAAAAGTGGGTGGGAAGCAGGAAATTTGGGCGCGTAAGGCAGGTGGACAAAAAGGGCGCCGCCATTCACTCCCATAATAAATTTCGTTTAATGGGCGCCCAACAGGAAAAAAGGGCACCGGAGAAAAATAACGTTTTACAAGCGGCGCCCAGAGATTTTTAATGTTTTATAACTGCTTCTCATGATTACACATTATTTAATGATTTATACTTTTTTAAACATTATTTTTAAATGAAAAACACTACAATATTTTTTAAAACATTATTTTTAAACGAAAAACAGCACAATATTTTTTTAAACGTTATTAATGTTTATCACAGGGGGTCTTAGGTTTAGGCACCACCAGGGGGGTCTTAGGTTTAGGCACCACCAGGGGGGTCTTAGGTTTAGGCACCACCAGGGGGGTCTTAGGTTTAGGCACCACCAGGGGGGTCTTAGGTTTAGGCACCACCAGGGGGTCTAGGGGTTAGGGGTAGGTACAGGGAGGGTTCTGTATGAGAGTAGGGTTTGGTATAGTTTTAGTAAAATTCTTATTAATCTTTTATAAAACGTTATTATACATTTGACTTTTTAAACAGGGAAGATTAACGTTTTTACAATTGCCGACTTCATACACATTATTTAATGATTTATAACTTTATAAAACATTATTTTTAAACGAAATATAGCACAATTTTTTTTTAAACGTTATTCATGCTTATTGTTTAAAACCCTGCGCCCTTTTTTCCCGGCACCCTTTTTTAACGTACGCAAGTGGGTGTGGTTTTAAAGGATTTCTAAACAGCATTTGTATCTTCAATCTAACAGCCCTATATCTGTTCCCATTAAATCCCCTTTATAATGTTGACATTCCTCCCTTTTATGTCCCTCCCTTTTAGCCCCCTGTTATAGTGTCCTCATGCGTTCATGCATTTCTTCTGGCACATATATATATATATATATATATATATATATATATATATATATATACCCATCTGTATAATTTTTTATTCCACACCATATATTTTTATTGATTTATAAGGCACCAACATGTCCTGTGGTGCTGTACTAAGTAAGGTACAAACATGGGGTATAAAATACAGACAATGGTATACGCCAATATACAAAATACAGAGTTGGTACAAAATACGGAGTTGGTACAAAATAAATAATTGGTAATTACAGTGACAAAAGTAAGAATAAAATGGATAACAAATTCCAAGATTCAAAAGGGTGAGAGAGCCCTGCCCTTGTGAGCTTACAATCTAAATATATAGTTGTGCCCTGTTTATTGGAACCCTTATAATGCTTCCAAATTTATAGAACCCCTTTAAAGTGCCTCATTTGTTTTTCCCACATTTCTTTTGCCCACTATAAAATGTTCTTAATTTTAGAACTTCAAAAATATTACTCACCTAACAAGAATATTGGTGTCCTGATTCAAATAAAATCATAAAACCAATGTTCAAGAAACCGTCACAAGGTCTATTAGCCATCTCTAGCTAATGGATTGTATCTGTTCTTCCCTTCTCATCTAATCGAAGGGAACAGCATGCTCACACCAACAGGCTTCAGTACTTCTCTATCAATGCTATATACCACATGGCAATATCGATACCAGTGTTAAGGATGAACTGAGAAATGTGTTCCACTTTATGAACCACACCTTTCCTGATTCAGTCTCATCAATTAATTGAATTGTGTCAAAATGTATGAGGACCTTGGCCTATGAGGACTGGAGTTCTACATCCCTGCTCTCTATAATTATCTCCACTATAGTTTATATTCTAACCAGTCTAATAAAACTTATCGCACTAAAGGCCTATATACTGCAAAATACAAAGAATATTACTCAATATATTTTCTTCCACATTCAACACAGTTGTTGATCACTCTCACTCTACACATTTCAGATAATTTTTTCTTTAGGCATCTAGGGCATTGCACTATTTTGGCTCTCCTCCTGTAACAAATATAGCGGCAACTGCGGCGAACAGCACCGCCGCCGCAGCTGCCTCCGTGTCCCTGCCCATCCCTCTGGCATCTAGGATGCCCAGGACGGGACTGTCTATTGCCCGTAAGGTCGCTGTCTCGCGCGGGCGCGCGCACAGACAGGACCTTTATGCTGGGAGGAGGCTCATCAGCTGACCTGCTGGTCGGCTGACATCTGAGGAGACTCACGGCGCCCCGGATTGGCTGATGGCAGGGGGCATGCCAGTGAGGTCTCCTCTGCTTCTTAAGCCTTCCGGCTTCAGTTGTTCCCTGCCTGCTGTCGTGAATACTTTGTGTTAGCGCTCAGACCTTAGACTAGATGCAGGTGTTGAAACCAAGGACTTCACACCAAGACTAGGATTATTGTATGTTATTGATTACCTGTGTATGATTCTGCCTAGACCTCTGACCTTACTTCTTGCTTAAACGTTTCTGTACTTCTGCCTATCTGATGTGAGAAAATGTGGAAAAGCCGCTGCGAGTTCTCAGAGCAAGGCGGCTGATTCCGCGTCCAACGTGGCAGGTTGCACGCGTGGGTCTGCATCCACTGGCATGACGGAGCGCGATGAAACCGCCGCATGCCTTATGAACAAGGCGGCGGATTCCGCGTCAGAAGCGGATGTTGGCACGCATAGGCATAATTCTGACAGTACTGCTGAACGCGGAGGAACCGCCGCATGCTTGGACAGCGGTGCGGCTGGTTCCACATCCAACACAGCAGAAACATTACAACACATGTCTGGTGTGGCTGGGACTGATAGTCCACACAGGTTCAGGAGGACACGCGCGGAGAGGCAGAGCCTTTATGACAGTCAGAAGGGCGTCAGCTGACCAAGCCGGTCAGCTGACAATTCCAGCAGTTTTCATTGGTCCAGCACTTAGGGGTGGTGCTGGAGAGCGCTGGGGTATATATACTAGGTGCTGGTCATTTCTCTGGTGTCTGGCGTTGCGATCACTACGTGGTAGCACTCAGACCTTCTGTCAGTATCTGTGTTATTATCTAGACCAGTTTCCAAGGTGTTGATGACCAAGGAGCTCACACCTTAGTCTAGGAATCCTGTTATTATCTGTGTTATTATCTAGACCAGTTTCCAAGGTGTTGATGACCAAGGAGCTCACAAAGGAAGGTAGGATAGAAAGGTGCTGGCACTGCAGCTAGGGGTTCAGGGAGGGTTGCAGGGGTGCAGACCAGGTATCCGGTGCGATGCAGATAGACCAGCGTGCTCAGGCTCAGATAGACATCATATGCAGGCAGAGAAAAGGATGAGAGATGCCGGCACTGCTGTAAACTGCTTGTTTATTCATAAAACATGGTGCAACATCGTGGATTCAATTGTATGCATATGGAGACGTAACATACCGGTTTGCTGGTAAAGCTGTGCGGTGGGTGCTGGGGGATGAGAGCCTTACGGCCGTTTCGCGCAAATGCGCTTCTACGGAGGCTGCGGAGGGCGGCTGTTTGCTGTCAGCTTAAATCCTAAACAGATCAGCGAGCAGCCAATTGCTGCTAAAGGCACCGCCTCCTCTCCACCAAGGGCGGCCAATGACATGCTGGGTTACAGTTCAATCCAGCATGGGACGCATGGGGAGTAGCACTTCCTGGATACGGTGGCCTAAATAGGACAAACTTATTAGAAGTCCTTTGCAAGTCTGCATAAGGCTGTCGTATCATAGATGGAGCTCAAGGCTTCCATCTAGTGACAGGAAAAATGTATAGCGGCCTGGACTTTTTACAAAGGGAAATTAAAGTGACAGTGCACTAATATATTTAGGATTGCCAAATAGAAATACAGACTGGCAAATATAATTTACAATATGATATAATTAATTTCAAAACCCATAAAAAGTGTTAAGAAGGGACCCGAGGGTCTGTGCTACAAAAAAATAGTGGAAGAGGTAAAAAACTAAAAATGCGCTGTAATATGCGCATAATCCTGGGTAACTCAGATTGAGGTAAGGAGGTCAGTAATATGGCTGTTAAGATTATACAACACAACACAAATATAATAAACATTGTAGAACAGTGCAGTAGGGAGGGGCGGGTTATTTACTGGGGTTAGGAGGGAAAAGTGGGAGGAAAGGTATGGGATCAGGGAGGGATGAGGGGAAAAAGGGGGAGAAGGGGAGGAAAAGGAGGGTAGGGGTATCCCCAGCATAGGAGCCAGTATTGTAAGCTGGATATTCCTAAAGAAAACACGTAAGTACAGGATACTAAGTGTCCAGAGCAGCAACATTTTAAATTCAAGGGTCCAGGGAACGTGCAAAATGTGCACTCTTTTATGGTGTCCTGGGTACCAGTTAGGCTTGTGATCCATTTTTCTCAGGGTCTTCATGTAATGCTCTCGATCCACTAGGTCCTGATAATGCGTTTTAATTGTTTCAATCTCATGCAAAGTTTTTGCGTGCTCCTATTTGGTTCTTTCTATAACTATATTCTGTAGTCCTGTGGCATGCTCAATATAGGCTTCTTTCCAAATCTGCAAAATCATCATCATCACAGTACTCTGAAGGCTCCACATACCGCCTAAAATCGCTTGCTGCAATTTTGTCGTCCTGGTGTTGTTGCAAAGTGGTTTTAGTCCAAAAAAAAAGTGACCTCCTTTTCACTCAACCTTCCCAGGTTAGTTTCAACAACCCCAGCACCCACCGTCTTATTGCATGATACAAATACGGACGGATTTTTGAAGAATGTCTTCACATCACTTTTGCCGTTTTCTACTGCACCCCCTTGTTCCTGCTCATCTGAACTGTGTATATTGTCCTCATCTGGCTCTGTATACACTGCACTTCTCTGTGCTGCTGCTACTGCAGCCATGCTGCGTGCTCAAGCATTTGTACTGATAGAAGGTCACAAAGGAAGGTAGGATAGAAAGGTGCTGGCACTGCAGCTAGGGGTTCAGGGAGGGTTGCAGGGGTGCAGACCAGGTATCCGGTGCGATGCAGATAGACCAGCGTGCTCAGGCTCAGATAGACATCATATGCAGGCAGAGAAAAGGATGAGAGATGCCGGCACTGCTGTAAACTGCTTGTTTATTCATAAAACATGGTGCAACATCGTGGATTCAATTGTATGCATATGGAGACGTAACATACCGGTTTGCTGGTAAAGCTGTGCGGTGGGTGCTGGGGGATGAGAGCCTTACGGCCGTTTCGCGCAAATGCGCTTCTACGGAGGCTGCGGAGGGCGGCTGTTTGCTGTCAGCTTAAATCCTAAACAGATCAGCGAGCAGCCAATTGCTGCTAAAGGCACCGCCTCCTCTCCACCAAGGGCGGCCAATGACATGCTGGGTTACAGTTCAATCCAGCATGGGACGCATGGGGAGTAGCACTTCCTGGATACGGTGGCCTAAATAGGACAAACTTATTAGAAGTCCTTTGCAAGTCTGCATAAGGCTGTCGTATCATAGATGGAGCTCAAGGCTTCCATCTAGTGACAGGAAAAATGTATAGCGGCCTGGACTTTTTACAAAGGGAAATTAAAGTGACAGTGCACTAATATATTTAGGATTGCCAAATAGAAATACAGACTGGCAAATATAATTTACAATATGATATAATTAATTTCAAAACCCATAAAAAGTGTTAAGAAGGGACCCGAGGGTCTGTGCTACAAAAAAATAGTGGAAGAGGTAAAAAACTAAAAATGCGCTGTAATATGCGCATAATCCTGGGTAACTCAGATTGAGGTAAGGAGGTCAGTAATATGGCTGTTAAGATTATACAACACAACACAAATATAATAAACATTGTAGAACAGTGCAGTAGGGAGGGGCGGGTTATTTACTGGGGTTAGGAGGGAAAAGTGGGAGGAAAGGTATGGGATCAGGGAGGGATGAGGGGAAAAAGGGGGAGAAGGGGAGGAAAAGGAGGGTAGGGGTATCCCCAGCATAGGAGCCAGTATTGTAAGCTGGATATTCCTAAAGAAAACACGTAAGTACAGGATACTAAGTGTCCAGAGCAGCAACATTTTAAATTCAAGGGTCCAGGGAACGTGCAAAATGTGCACTCTTTTATGGTGTCCTGGGTACCAGTTAGGCTTGTGATCCATTTTTCTCAGGGTCTTCATGTAATGCTCTCGATCCACTAGGTCCTGATAATGCGTTTTAATTGTTTCAATCTCATGCAAAGTTTTTGCGTGCTCCTATTTGGTTCTTTCTATAACTATATTCTGTAGTCCTGTGGCATGCTCAATATAGGCTTCTTTCCAAATCTGCAAAATCATCATCATCACAGTACTCTGAAGGCTCCACATACCGCCTAAAATCGCTTGCTGCAATTTTGTCGTCCTGGTGTTGTTGCAAAGTGGTTTTAGTCCAAAAAAAAGTGACCTCCTTTTCACTCAACCTTCCCAGGTTAGTTTCAACAACCCCAGCACCCACCGTCTTATTGCATGATACAAATACGGACGGATTTTTGAAGAATGTCTTCACATCACTTTTGCCGTTTTCTACTGCACCCCCTTGTTCCTGCTCATCTGAACTGTGTATATTGTCCTCATCTGGCTCTGTATACACTGCACTTCTCTGTGCTGCTGCTACTGCAGCCATGCTGCGTGCTCAAGCATTTGTACTGATAGAAGGTCACAAAGGAAGGTAGGATAGAAAGGTGCTGGCACTGCAGCTAGGGGTTCAGGGAGGGTTGCAGGGGTGCAGACCAGGTATCCGGTGCGATGCAGATAGACCAGCGTGCTCAGGCTCAGATAGACATCATATGCAGGCAGAGAAAAGGATGAGAGATGCCGGCACTGCTGTAAACTGCTTGTTTATTCATAAAACATGGTGCAACATCGTGGATTCAATTGTATGCATATGGAGACGTAACATACCGGTTTGCTGGTAAAGCTGTGCGGTGGGTGCTGGGGGATGAGAGCCTTACGGCCGTTTCGCGCAAATGCGCTTCTACGGAGGCTGCGGAGGGCGGCTGTTTGCTGTCAGCTTAAATCCTAAACAGATCAGCGAGCAGCCAATTGCTGCTAAAGGCACCGCCTCCTCTCCACCAAGGGCGGCCAATGACATGCTGGGTTACAGTTCAATCCAGCATGGGACGCATGGGGAGTAGCACTTCCTGGATACGGTGGCCTAAATAGGACAAACTTATTAGAAGTCCTTTGCAAGTCTGCATAAGGCTGTCGTATCATAGATGGAGCTCAAGGCTTCCATCTAGTGACAGGAAAAATGTATAGCGGCCTGGACTTTTTACAAAGGGAAATTAAAGTGACAGTGCACTAATATATTTAGGATTGCCAAATAGAAATACAGACTGGCAAATATAATTTACAATATGATATAATTAATTTCAAAACCCATAAAAAGTGTTAAGAAGGGACCCGAGGGTCTGTGCTACAAAAAAATAGTGGAAGAGGTAAAAAACTAAAAATGCGCTGTAATATGCGCATAATCCTGGGTAACTCAGATTGAGGTAAGGAGGTCAGTAATATGGCTGTTAAGATTATACAACACAACACAAATATAATAAACATTGTAGAACAGTGCAGTAGGGAGGGGCGGGTTATTTACTGGGGTTAGGAGGGAAAAGTGGGAGGAAAGGTATGGGATCAGGGAGGGATGAGGGGAAAAAGGGGGAGAAGGGGAGGAAAAGGAGGGTAGGGGTATCCCCAGCATAGGAGCCAGTATTGTAAGCTGGATATTCCTAAAGAAAACACGTAAGTACAGGATACTAAGTGTCCAGAGCAGCAACATTTTAAATTCAAGGGTCCAGGGAACGTGCAAAATGTGCACTCTTTTATGGTGTCCTGGGTACCAGTTAGGCTTGTGATCCATTTTTCTCAGGGTCTTCATGTAATGCTCTCGATCCACTAGGTCCTGATAATGCGTTTTAATTGTTTCAATCTCATGCAAAGTTTTTGCGTGCTCCTATTTGGTTCCTTCTATAACTATATTCTGTAGTCCTGTGGCATGCTCAATATAGGCTTCTTTCCAAATCTGCAAAATCATCATCATCACAGTACTCTGAAGGCTCCACATACCGCCTAAAATCGCTTGCTGCAATTTTGTCGTCCTGGTGTTGTTGCAAAGTGGTTTTAGTCCAAAAAAAAAAAAGTGACCTCCTTTTCACTCAACCTTCCCAGGTTAGTTTCAACAACCCCAGCACCCACCGTCTTATTGCATGATACAAATACGGACGGATTTTTGAAGAATGTCTTCACATCACTTTTGCCGTTTTCTACTGCACCCCCTTGTTCCTGCTCATCTGAACTGTGTATATTGTCCTCATCTGGCTCTGTATACACTGCACTTCTCTGTGCTGCTGCTACTGCAGCCATGCTGCGTGCTCAAGCATTTGTACTGATAGCACCCACCGCACAGCTTTACCAGCAAACCGGTACGTTACGTCTCCATATGCATACAATTGAATCCACGATGTTGCACCATGTTTTATGAATAAACAAGCAGTTTACAGCAGTGCCGGCATCTCTCATCCTTTTCTCTGCCTGCATATGACCAAGGAGCTCACACCTTAGTCTAGGAATCCTGTTATTATCTGTGTTATTATCTGTGTTATTATCTGTGTTATTATCTAGAACAGTTTCCAAGGTGTTGATGACCAAGGAGCTCACACCTTAGTCTAGGAATCCTGTTACCATCTGTATTATTATCTAGACCAGTTCTGGGGTGTTGATGATCTAGGAGCTCACACCCAAGTCTAGGCATTGTTGATTATTTGTTATGACCTTCTGCTCTCCTGACCACTCTTCTGATCTCTGATTAGGTACTTCGCTATATCTGATACTCTGTTGCCAAACTCTGCTAGTCTTAGGATTCCGCATCTGTCTCCTGTCTCTGTACTTTATCTGTCTGTGTGTTGACGACCTGGCCTGTCCGACCTCGAGAACTATCTTCCCTGTTGGAAGATAGTTCCCTGTCCTGTCGGTGACACTTCACCTTGGTGTCACTCATTCTCTGATCCTTCCCACTCTCAGCCTGGCTCCGCCCCTTGGGGAGCATCAGACCAGTGGAAGGAACCTGTTCTCTAAGCAGTATCTCGTACTGCCTAGCACCCTCTACGCGGGTGCTATCCTCAAAGTATACGGTTGCACCAAACACTCATATTACTCAGGTGTCCAGAGGTTAGAGATATATCTGATTATCGGTGATACTGCAGATCATCAATAATCGGGTATATATCTGCATTCTCGGTAATACTGCAGATCACCGGTAATCAGATCCTCTCCTGTGTTACAACAATCGTTACATCTGACTAGTTGCCGAACCTCTGCCTGTTTACTCGTTATCCTTTTGACTCATGATTCTGTACTGATACTACCTCTCTGTTGCCGAACCAATGCCTGTTTACTCGTTATCCTTTTGCCTCACGATTCTGTACTGATACTACCTCTCTGTTGCCGAAACTTGCCTGTCTGACCACTCTACTCACCAGTGGGCCCTAGCCACTGGTGAGGTGCTTAATACCCACCAGCTCCACTGGTGAGGTGTTGCCTAGTTACTAATAGTACCTTCCCAGCTCCTCTGGGAAGGTTTAGCCAAACCTATCCAAGTCATCTGTTAGTACCTTCTCCAGCTCCTCTGGGAAGGTTTGATCAAATCTATACAGTCAACGTACTGATAGTACCTTACCAACTCCGCTGGTAAGGTCTCGCTAAACTATTAAAGTTACGGTTGCACCAAACACTACTCACACAGTCTGTGTTAGCTATACTGGCATTATTGGTGATTCTGCAGATCACCTAATAATCTGGTATAGCGTCTGTATTATTGGTGATTCTGCAGATCACCAAATAATCAGTATCTGAGTTACAACACCCAACCGTTACACCTCCTACCTCTTTAATGCTAGGTACACGCAATACAATTTTCTAGCAGATTTGCCAGCCAGATCTATTTTTTCTAAAATGTCCGAGCTGAATTTTGATTGATTTTCCAATTGATTTCCATAGAATTGAACAGAAAATCGATTGGAAAATTGATCGAAATTCAGATCAGACATTTTGGAAGAAATTGGTAAATTAGGTAAATCTGCCAGAAAATTGTATTGTGTGTACCTAGCATAACAGAACATTAAGAATTTCCCACTCCCAGTCTCCCACACCATCTCTTCCCCTCACCCACTCCTAATTTCTTGGAACAATTTTTGTTCCCATTCTCATACACCAATGGTCTTGGGACACTCATTATTTCAGTTGGCTTGCAGTATGATATATGGATAGATGACTAACTAACTTTTTGCACCTACTCTCACTAAGTTATTATTCATTCTCACCTTCCTAACTGTCTTAATACCATATTTTGCTTCATGTCCTCCCTTTTCCTGAAACTTGCCAAAATTGAACTTTTGATTTTTGCAAATTTTAATCTATTGCCTTCCTGAATTAACAATAAGTGTCAATTACATGTCAATAACCTCAACTTCTTATGCCTTTCAAACCGTCCTCAAGTGGTGTTATTTGAATTCCCCAAGACAGTTTTAGAGGCTTGAGCAGTTACACTCAGCACTAAACATCAGAATGGGGTGCACTTAATTTAGCTCCAATACTTTCTCCTTCCAGCTTGGAAGGAGGACATATCGGAACTTCCGTAAATTAAATGCACCCCATACAGCTATTTGGTGCTGAAATGATGCTCAATGCATGTGTTGAAGACTAGTTGAACACTAATCTTCAACTAAAAATCCTTTCCACGTACAGGACATAAATAAAAAATCCTGGTGCATTCTACATTCCCTAATCATATCTAAGATTACTAAACACCCTCTTGTGTAGTCTACCAGAGAAACAATACATTCTAAATTCTGCTACATGACAGATTCGTCTTTCTTCTCTCTACTGGCTGCGTATTACAAAAAACTCCAACTGAAACTTCTAACACTAAGCTATGAAGCTCTCTCTAATGCAGTCCCTTCATATATTACTGAACTAATTCCTGGATACCACCCAAAATATAATCTCCACTCTGGAAATCAATGCCTCATCTCATCTACTCTAGTGAGCTTTTCTGACTTAGTCATTCAGAAAACCTCTCAGAAACTTGTCCTTCACAGTGGAGTTCCACAATACAATTAGCACTCCCCATTCTTCAAGATCTTTAACCACTTGAGGACCCACCCTTTACCCCCCCTTAAGGACCAGCGCTGTTTTAGCTGATCTGTGCTGGGTGGGCTCTGC
Organism: Hyperolius riggenbachi; assembly: GCF_040937935.1. NCBI lineage: Eukaryota > Metazoa > Chordata > Amphibia > Anura > Hyperoliidae > Hyperolius > Hyperolius riggenbachi. Next base: position 210,502,048 of record NC_090650.1, on the reverse strand, counting down.
AGCCCCCAGCACAGATCAGGGTGCAGGCAGAGCGACCAGATCGCCCCCCTTTTTTCCCCACTAGGGGGATGATGTGCTGGGGGGGTCTGATCGCTCCTGCCAGCCGGGTGTTGCGGGGGGGGGCACCTCAAAGCCCCCTCCGTGGCGAAATCCCCCCCTCCCTCTCCTACCTGGCCCCCCCTGGTGAACCGGGCTGCACAGGACGCTATCCGTCCTGTGCAGCCAGTGACAGGCTGTCCCCTGTCACATGGCGGCGATCCCCGGCCGCTGATTGGCCGGGGATCGCCGATCTGCCTTACGGCGCTGCTGCGCAGCAGCGCCGTACAATGTAAACAAAGCGGATTATTTCCGCTTGTGTTTACATTTAGCCTGCGAGCCGCCATCGGCGGCCCGCAGGCTATTCACTGAGCCCCCCGCCGTGAATTGACAGGAAGCAGCCGCTCGCGCGAGCGGCTGCTTCCTGATTAATCAGCCTGCAGCTGGCGATGCAATACTGCGTCGCTGGTCCTGCAGCTGCCACTTTGCCGACACACGGTATAAGCGTGCGGTTGGCAAGTGGTTAAACTTAAATTCAAAACTCATCTCTTTAGACAAGCTTATCTGACCTAGAAAATATTACCTATCTACTGATTCAGCCTGATCTCATTCTTTATCTCCCAGTCAGTGCACTAACACTTACCAACTCTCTTAACATTTTGCTTAGCACTTCATCTCCTCCATTCTGTAACCTTCCTTTGGCAAGGCCATCCCTCAAAATGTATCAGTTTATTGCTGTAAATTGCTTTGTCTTTTCTGCTATACACCTCATACGGTGTATGTTGTATGACTTTGCTGGCATTATATCAAATAATAAATAATAATAATATATTATTTCCAATTAATAAACCCTCTTCTGAACTGGACATAAAGAAAGACAATAGAATAATAATTTAGAATCCCAACCTTAATGATTTTCCCAACTCACATCCATACTAAGGCATCAATAGATAGCATGAGCTTAACTGGCAGGCAACTAGTAATTTGTAAAACATATTTGATAACAGTTTCCATTTTTCTTTTAGGAAGGGTTCTCTTAACCAGTTCGCATTCAGTCGTTTTTCGCTTCATGCATCCGAACAATGTTCACCTCCCATTCATTAGCCTATAACTTTATTACTACTTATCACAATGAACTGATCTATATCTTGTTTTTTCCACCACCAATTAGGCTTTCTTTGGGGGGTACATTTTACTAAGAGCCACTTTACTGTAAATGCATTTTAAAAGGAAGAATAAGAAAAAAACGGAAACAAATCATTATTTCTCACTTTTCGGCAATTATAGTTTTAAAATAATACATGCCTCCATAATTAAAACCCACGTATTGTATATGCCCATTTGTCCCGGTTATTACACCATTTAAATTATGTCCCTATCACAATGTATGGCGACAATATTTTATTTGGAAATAAAAGTGCATTCTTTCCGTTTTGCATTCATCACTATTTACAAGCTTATAATAAAAAAAAAAAAGGAAATATTTCATCTTTACATAGATATTTAAAAAGTTTCGACCCTTAGGTAAATATTTGTGTTTTTTTTTTTTTTTATTGTAATGTTTTTTTGTTTTTTTTAATTAAACCTTTTATGTGGGTATTTTTGGGAGGGTGGGATTGAAATTGTATTTTTTTTTGTAAATATATGTGTATTTTTATTTTTATTTAACATTTAGATGTAGTTTACTTTTTGGCCACAAGATGGCAGCCATGAGTTGTTTACAGTGACGTCACTCTAAGCGTACCACGTACGCTTAGAGCGACATAGGAAGCAGAAAAAGCGTAGCTTCCGAGAGAAGTTGTCGCTTTTTCTGCGGGGGAGAGGAATCAGTGATCGGGCACCGTTGCCCGATTCACTGATTCACTGGCTAACAAACCGCCGGCCGGGAGCGCGCGTGCACGCGCGCGATCGGCCGCGTGGACGCGCAGGAGCGCACATGGCTTCCTGGACGTGAGTTTCACGTCCAGGAATGTCAAATAGTTAAAGAATATTGTATATGGGCAAAAGGTAGTACTGTAGTGATATATCAAATGACAGACTATGGACAATTTTCATTATCTTTATTAATTATGTGATTATAATTAAATAAACATTGTACTGTAATTTCATAATTCTGGTTTCATATTTCAGGAAGATCCTGATAAAATCCATGATCACGGATTTGACTTTCATTTCAATCGCAAAGCCCCATACATGCTACAATCACCAAAATTGCATGGATTATAAAGGTGATCAGTGGCTACAACTTATTTTTTTTTCAAACATGCCTTATAGTTTTTCAAATGAAAAAAGTATTTGCGATTAAAAGTCCACCAAAACCCGCCAACTTTAGCGGTTAATAGCAAATCCACCTTACATGATATAAACACCAAATTTGCAGGATATGTTAAGTAGAACAGTCGGAACAAGGGGACATTTTTTTTTTTCAAAAAGACCTTTTAGTTTTTAATGAAAATCGATTTTAAACTTTCAAAGGAAAAAGTAGACATGTAAATGCAGTAAATACATTAACTGTAATTTACCACATTTAAATGTATACTATTTTTCTTTAAAACTTCAAAAAACATTTTCTCAAAAACTATAAGGTCTGTTTTAAAAAAAAATCCCCTTGTCCCGATTGTTCTACTTAACATATCCTGCAAATGTGGTGTTTATATAATGTAAGGGGGTTTTGCTATTAACTGCTAAAGTCGACAGGTTTTCAGGTTATAATCACGGCCGTGATCACGGCTAAATCTGTGATCACAAGCCGGATTTGGACCACGATCACAAGTGCATTCGGAACTGAATCCGTGATCGATAAGCGATCATGAATTCGGAATTCAACCTCATGATCAGGAAAAACAGCTTGAGGTCATGAAGAGCAACACTGGTGTCTTATTTATAGAATAGATGAAATCTAAAGAAAGACCAGAGAGTGTGTGTTAAATAATAAGACAAACAGCATAAGTGCTAAAAATGTGATGTGTTTATATTATTGTCCCTGTAATATCACTACTATAGTCAGATATTAAATGTGGAATAAAGATCTAAGCATTGCGTGGCAAGTTGAACGTTGGGATTTGGTAAGAGCACACCAGTAGGGAAATAATTAATAAAAGGGTATGAGTTATATTGCGTGGGAAAGTGACAACTTATATATGATGTAATTCATATGTGTAACCATGTCTATGGATGTAAAAGGGTCTCCACATAAGCTTTTCTCCAAGCAAGATATAAGGGCTTTTATAGATACAGTGAGGACAATGTTTAAAAGTATAAGTATACATCATGAAAAAAGCAGCACTGCAAATAAATGAAGGTGGTCATAGATCTCAGATGTGAGTCCAGATCAGAACCATATCTGAACAGTGTTTGGGAGTTTCACCTGTCTTTGCCTATGTTTACTTTATACACATTTATCATTGCTATATGTAAATGTGCAAACATGAATTAGTATACTGTGCTGTGCTATACACTACTACTTTAGAATCACATTAATCTCACAATATTAAATGCCTGAATGATGAAATTTAGACTCAAAAGTCTTGAATGTGTTTTTTAATGGTTTTATTTTTATCAGTGTTTCTGTTTCTTTTCAGGTGAAAGTGAAATTCACAGTGGATATTGTAGATTTGGCTTTGGAAAGTCTAAAGTGAACAACTTTATAAATACAAGAAGTAAATAATAAATAAAATAAATAAATACAACTGTAATGTTAGTTGGAAACATTAAGAAGGCTATTTCATAATGTCCTGGCTGTCCCATAATGCCCTGTTTTGTACTCTGGCATTTATGCTAGTACATTTGCAAATGTATCATATTGGACCGGACACTGAGAAGCATTACTACTGCTGCTTGTCTTCACAGTATACCCATAAACTACCTTGTGCCATAATTAACATTATCAGCAAAGCATTCAGCACAAGTGCTTTATAGTCAGGATAAAGTGGGGGGGGGGGGGGGGGGTTATACACTGCTATGACTGTTCATTGCTGTGCATTATGGGGCTTATCCTATAGCGTTTCACCATAATAGAACAGATAGGCATCTGGACTAGAGTTGGGCCGAACCTCCGATTTTAGGTTCGCGAACCGGGTTCGCGAACTTTCGCGGAAGGTTCGGTTCGCGTTAAAGTTCGCGAACCGCAATAGACTTCAATGGGGATGCGAACTTTGAAAAAAAAAAAAAAATTATGCTGGCCACAAAAGTGATGGAAAAGATGTTTCAAGGGGTCTAACACCTGGAGGGGGGCATGGCGGAGTGGGATAGATGCCAAAAGTCCCCGGGAAAAATCTGGATTTGACGCAAAGCAGCGTTTTAGGGGCAGAAATCACATTGAATGCTAAATGACAGGCCTAAAGTGCTTTAAAACATCTTGCATGTGTATACATCAATCAGGTAGTGTAATTAAGGTACTGCTTCACACTGACACACCAAACTGTTCACTGAACAGAACAGGTATGCAGTGGCGGGTTCACTGAACAGGTATGCAGTGGCAGGATCAATGAACAGGTATGCAGTGGCAGGATCACTGAACAGGTACGCAGTGGCAGGATCACTGAACAGGTATGCAGTGGCAGGATCAATGAACAGGTATGCACTGGCAGGATCACTGAACAGGTATGCAGTGGCAGGATCACAGTACAGGTATGCAGTGGGCTGAGGGCTCACTGAACAGAACAGGTATGCAGCCAGGAAGAAGTTAAGCCTAACTAATCTTTCCCTATGAGAGACTGCAGCAGCTCGCCCTACTCTCACTAATGCAGGCACACGAGTGGCCATAACGGCCGCCGCTGCCTGCCTTATATAAGGGGGGGTGGGGCTCCAGGGGCTAGTGTAGCCTAATTGGCTACACTGGGCCTGCTGACTGTGATGTAGAGGGTCAAAGTTGACCCTCAGGTGCATTATGGGGCGAACCGATTTTTTGCGAACTTTTGCCGCAAAACGTTCGCGTGCGACACCCGCACGCGAACCACCTAAGTTCGCGCGAACCACGTTCGCCGGCGAACCGTTCGGCCCAACTCTAATCTGGACTGCTACAATTTACAGAGAGGGCCTTTGCCTGTCATAAGTATTACAATTACGCTAAATAATGTTATAGAGGTGCTTGGTGTATGCAAAACTATTTAAAATGGAGACGGTACTGTTGGTCTTAGCTCTCCTGCAGAATAGGGCAGAAATACTGGAGAAAAAAGTAAAAAAAAATAATTCAAGCACTAAAATGACAACGCGTTTAGCGGGAACTTTCCTGCTTCTTGAAATCAATGAAATCACAGTGTCTTAACAGTGCGGTGGCTTGCAAGTATCAAAAATGATCAGTCATAATCAGTATCAGCAGTGACACCATTCTGATCATCTACCTTCTGGACCTGAGGCTCTTTATTTACAAATATTACTGTATTTCCTAACTTACTCCAGTTCATGCTTTCATCTCCAAATTCCATTTTTGTCTTATATTATCCCATCACTCTTGTGCTACATATTCCTTTTAAATGTTCTCAAACCTGCGATGATATAGACCATCACAGCAATATTTTACCATAGCATTTAATATGGTTTTATATGGTTTTATAAATGTAAGGCCTGGAACCCACTTGCAGCACTTTTCTAAGCGCTTGTGATTTGAAAAACACTTGCTAACATAATGCTATGGGTGATTAAAAAAAAGAAAAACAAAGAAGTCACATCCCTCTAGTGGGATTAAACACATAGCATTATGTTTCATATAGCTTTTCAAGTCACAAGTGCTTAAAAAAGCACTGCAAGTGGGTTCTTCCAGGCTTTAAGCTTTGATTGCTGGTCAAGTAATCAGCTTTTCATTGGATATGTTTATAAGCATGGCACAATTTGATGGCACCATGAATCTTAGCATTTCTATCTCCAGTGACATTATTAGTTTCTTTTATTTTAGATCTTAGGTCTGCTGAGTAATATTGTGTGTATCATGTGTATAGGGTTTATACATTTGCAAATGTATCTGTTTGTCTATGAAAGTATAGTGTTTAGAGGCCACTATGTGTATAATGCTTATGGAGCATGTTTAGGAGATATAAGTGTGCATAGCACAACAAGCAGCATATGTACTGCATTAAGCAGAAGTACCACAACATGAGGAGAGCAGAATGCAATACTTTACATCCAATGCACTACATTCTACTCACCATGTGTAAAGTTATTCTGCTTAGCGTAGTTTAGTGCATACGGCCCAAAGTGGCATGGAAACACAGGGACATTCTGCAAAATCACAGTCAGGCAGAAATCTTACTACTCAATGCTAGTTGTGCAGGAGTAAAAACAGTTCTTGTGAAACCAGCTAAAAGGCCCTGATTTTGGAAATATTGTCTAGGTTCTGCCCCTATTACTCTGCAGGGTTTATCAACTAGTCTGCAGATAATAGGATGGCTAAAGGCATTTTGTGGTCTACCTGCTGAAAAAAATAAACTATGACTTTACCCAGTTTGTTTATCTCTTAACATAGCAGGCTGCACACAGTCAACAAATAATAAAAAAGTAAAGCAGTTCCTTTAGACAGCTTAATGCGTAAGAAAAAGGAAAATATTAATAAAATATAAAGAGTGAAAAAGATTTTCTGAAGACAATAAGTGAAAAGAATGAAAATAAATTGGTAAGAAATATATCTGTACAATGTGCTTCACATCACCAATGGCAGAAAAACTCACGCAATACATCAGCTACCTCTACAGTACATTATCACAGCAGCACCTCATTTGAATATCTGTATTCACATCTCCCTAATATAATATTGCAAATAAAAGCTGGATCTGTTGACGCTTTGCTTGCTGAATTATCAATAGATACTTTATAACTGCATGTGATATGTTGCTTGTCTTCATATTTTATCAAATCCGCAGGTAATTTGTAAGTGTCTTTTAAAACTTATTATATCCGATTACAGAGTTTAAGATAAAATCAATAGCAGCAAAACAGGAAAGGCCCTTATTTTTAAACAGCATACCATTAAATACCTTGGAAACAGTGGATTGTCCATTCATTTATGTCAAATATAAATAATATTCTGGTCAGTAGACACCTACTATGAAAGGAACCGTTTTATAAATGGGGGAAAATGATTATATTTAAATATTAAACATCAGTGAATATAAATGTACAGTGACAACCAAATTGCTCTGATTTCTACTGCATAAAGATTAATGTCAAGACTGAACTGTGCGTGTCAAGCAAAGCGTATGATAACAATTGTAAAGCTGTTCTTAAGGCAAAAACAAAAGGTAAAATAAATGTGTGGTCTAGTTAGGGCTCTTTCACACCAGAGCCCACTTCTGGCGTTTTAACGCAAAGTCTATACTTTGCGTTAACCAGGGTAAAGGAAAGTCCATAGACTTTCCTTTTACCTTTCACACCTGACGCTGCGTTTCGATACGTTGCGGTACGACGCGTCCCGGCGCATTTTATCGTCGGTAATCGCCGTTTCCCCTTCGGGGTAATTAACTACCACCGCCGCTACTCAGCGTCGCACCGGAGTTTCCCGACGACACGCCGCAACGCGTGCTGGAGCCGTTCTCCTGCACGCTTTTGGTGTGTAACGAGCCTCAGTGTTGCTGATTGCTCATCACTTCTCATAAAGACAGATTCTTGCAGATTCAAACAACAAATAAATAAAAAAGATTGTTTAGTGCCTGCAAATTAAAAGTATCCAGGTTTCTCATGAGACACAAGACATAGGACTGCAAGCACCACTGTTGAATACAATTGTTTGATACGATGCCTGTCATTTGGGTGCTGGCGCTCAGTTATTGCATAGTCAATATCAGTTCCTATAGGAATTGATGGTAACATTTTTTAGCCAGGGTTTGCTTCATTATAACACTGATACTTGCTTATGCAATAGCCAAACCACTACCCCTTCAATCAGGGAGGGATTAACATTATGTGAAAAGTTAGATTTAGGAAACAGGATGCAGTTATGGTAGGCTTATAATGGGACTTTTTTAATATTATTACTAAAAACTTTGAAAAAATGAAAAATCATTAAAAACTGCAGACACATTACAAAATGATTTGCAAAGGCATTTTTAAATCGAAAGTCGAACTTTAAATTATTGTTGAGAATTTTTTGGTGTAAAGAATATCAGCATTTTTGCTCATCACTACTAATTAATGGCCTGGATGAGATGTTGGATGGATGTTGCGAAGGCCTTGTACCAGCGAGTGTTAGTGGAAATAGCTGATATTTCTCAGTTGTATTTGTCTTTTATTTACTCTGAAGTTTTGCTGTTATTTCATGTAGTTGAGCATGGTTATATCAGAATTCTGCAAAGTAGACAAGAATTTGATGCAGCAAAGAGAGGCTTTTATTACATTGCAGTAAAGTCTGATGTTATTTAAGGAACTGACTGTACACACGTTCCAATATGTTCACCTTGTTTTGACTGTGAGCATATTTATCAAAGATGGAACTGGTATCATTTTTTAATTGTCCTATTCAAATGAGAAAGTAATGTTATATTAACATATGTTATGGCTGGCTTTCCTGATAGTAGTTATGATGCATATACACTATGGCAATCCAAGATATAGGACAAATTTGGAAGTGGAAGAAAGTCTTGGCTATTCAGTATGTACATGTTAAAGATTAAGTAATAATAACGAAGTATAAGATCATTGCACATACATATTAACCACTTAAGCCCAACTGGACAAACAGTCTCGTCTAGTTGGGCTGCGCGCACTCCCGTGGGCTGCGTGTGCTCCCGCGCGCACTCTCACCACTGGCCGTTAGACCAGCGATCAGTGAAAGGGATTATAGAGCCCTTTCATTGATTGAAGCCCCCCACAGAAAAGCCGACAGCGTCTCACCAGGCGCTGCGGTTTTTCTGAGTTTCAAAAAGTTCCCTGTCTTCATTCTTCTTCCTGGAAGCGTACGATCATGCTTCCAGGACTTTTTCACTGTGGCCATCTTGTGGCCAAATAGTAAAACTACACACACATCCATTTTTTATAAATAAATACATTTTGTTACATTTATAATTAGCTGTTTAGCTCCCACACCAAAAATTACCCACATACAATTTTTAATACAAAAAAATAAAAAAAATTACAATAAAAAAAACACATAAATAGTTACCTAAGGGTCTGAACTTTTTAAATATGCATGGCAAAGGAGTATATTCATATATTTTTTTAAAATTATGGGCTTGTAAATAGTGATGGACACAAATTGAAAAAATGCAGGAGTGCATTGATAGCGGCGTTCGAATGCCCGATGCAATACAGCAGCAATACATTACCTGAGTCCAGCAGGCTTCACTTCTTCCTGTCCCAGCAGGAAGTTTAAACAGCACTCTACTGTTTAAACTTCCCCATCCCCTCCTGTCCGGCTCCGTAATTCACTGCAGCGCTCTTCACGGCAGCTGCAGTAGAGAGAGAGCGATTCCCATAGCAACCGCCGCTACAGGAAGCCGTGCTCTCCACTGCTTCCTGTCTGATCACAGCAGCCACCGTGAAGAGTGCTGCTGTCCTATGGAGCCGGAGAGGAGGGAATAGAAGAAGCGGCGCCTGGTAAGGTAAAAGCAGCGGCGGCCGTGGGGGAGAGGGGAGGCGGGGGGCACTATACTAGCTATACTGGGCACTATACTAGCGATACTGGGGCACTATACTATCGATACTGGGGCACTATACTAGCGATACTGGGGCACTACCTAGCGATACTGGGGCACTATACTAGTGATACTGGGGCACTATACTAGCGTTACTGGAGCACTATACTAGCGATACTGGGGCACTATACTAGCGATACTGGGGCACTATACTAGCGATACTGGGGCACTATACTAGCGATACTCGGGCACTATACTAGTTATACTGGGCACTGTACTAGCTATACTGGGGCACTATACTAGCTATACTGGGGCACTATACTAGCTATACTGGGGCACTATACTAGCTATACTGGGCACTATACTAGCTATACTGGGCACTATACTAGCTATACTGGGGCACTATACTAGCTATACTGGGGCACTATACTAGCTATACTGGGGCTCTATACTAGCTATACTGGGCACTATACTAGCTATACTGGGAACTATACTAGCTATACTGGGCACTTTACTAGCTATACTGGGGCACTATACTAGCTATACTGGGGCACTATACTAGCTATACTGGGGCACTATACTAGCTATACTGGGGCACTATACTAGCTATACTGGGCACTATACTAGCTATACTGGGCACTATACTAGCTATACTGGGGCACTATACTAGCTATACTGGGGCACTATACTAGCTATACTGGGGCTCTATACTAGCTATACTGGGCACTATACTAGCTATACTGGGAACTATACTAGCTATACTGGGCACTTTACTAGCTATACTGGGCACTATACTAGCGATATTGGGCACTATAGTAGCGATATTGGGCACTATACTAGCGATACTGGGCACTATACTAGCGATACTGGGACACACTAGGGGAATAAGGCGGTCAGCATGTCCTACCCCCGGCTTATATGGGGGTCAATCATTTTTTACTGTGTTTTTTTAAGTAAAAGTGGGGGGGGGGTCGGCTTATATGCGGGTCGGCTTATATGCGAGTTTATCTGGTAGACCAATTAATTGTGATGAGTAGTGATAAAGTTATTGGCAAATGAATGGGAGGTGAAAGTTGCTCAGAAGCAAAAAATAAACAACCCTTCGGGCTTAAGTGGTTAATGTTCACTAAATTACTCATCCTAAAATGAAATGCATATTGAAAATGGGTGAAAATGCCGGTATCTTTGACATTTGTCTCACAAATTCATTCAAAATATTGTTTTTTATTAAAGGTCATTATATTTATTTCACTGACCTATTAAAATAATGGAACTGTTAGTTTAAATAAAATATTGAAAGAGGTACTAATTATGGTGAGTGGTATTGTGTGAGCTAAGCAGGAATGGATGCGCAGAAGATTGCTCTGCAATCAAGATTTGAGATGATAAGAAGGCAGTAGAACACAAGAAAAGAACAAAAGTGGAACAGAAAACTAGAAAAAAAACTTAAAGTAGAAGAGAACAGTTTACAGACAAGAATGTCTGAAAAAAAGTACAGAAAGTAGAAATATACAAGATACAAAAGAAGTCAACTTCACACTACATGAGTATTAAGAAAAGTAAAGAAAGTTGCAACACTTAAGATAGCAGTATACAGATAAATCAGTGAACAGGAGAAAAAAAAAGTATATATATATATATATATATGTATATATATATATATATATATATATATATATATATATATATATATATATATATACATATATATATATATATATATATATACAGTATATTGGCTGCCCATCTCAGCTGTTCTGGCAATATTAGCCATATTCAAGGAGGACATGAAGAAAAAAAAAATAGAAATGGTTTAAAAGGCACAATTCTGAGGTGAGCAATATGTTTTATCACTCGGGTAAAGCAGGGCCAGGTGGGTTAATATTCGCCTGTCACTATTTTGTTAATTGAATCTTGTAATTTCATATTTTCATGCGTTTAAAGGAACTACCTATCAAACTATGAGTTCTAAAATGACAATGTACAAATAATGTCTAAGCAGCTGTGTAAATATTTTCCTACTTTTCATGTTAAATATCAGAGGCAAAAGCTTTAATTCATGGGCCTCGATTCACAAAGCGGTGATAACCCAGTTATCACGCCTAAAAGACTTTAGGCGTGATGACCTTTTCACCACTGAGTTATCACCGATTTTTCCTGCTCTTCGCGCGAAGTTACCGCGCGTAAGCGCGTTCGCGCGTACGCGCTTGAGAGCGCGCGCAAAGTCCCATAGGGCTTAATGGGAGCTTCGCGCGAAGCGTCGGGTGTTGCGCGCGCACTTCGCGCGAGTTTCTTCTTATCATGCCTAAAGTGACTTTAGGCGTGATAAGGGCCTTTTCACCACGGTGCTAACACTTTGCACCGCTTGGTGAATCGAGCCCTTTGTGTGTAGATTTTAGCTACGTCTGGAAAGTCTCATTTGCAGAGATGTGAACCTGTAAGAAGCTCTGCAACCTGACATGCTAAGAACAGTGTAATATTGAAGCAGATTACCTGACAGGCATTTGTTTTCATATATCAGGTTTCACACACGCAATTACAGATGTTTATGTTGCACATAAGATACATTTCCTCTGCTCCCTGTGAGAGAAAGCTCTGCCTGTCTCTGACTGAGCTCTCTGCACACATAGAGTTAATGATGCACTGTGAAGGGAATCCCCCCTCCCCTCATGGCTGCGTCTGCCTTCAGAATTTCAGCAGACTGCCGTCAGAAAAATGTGAAAGGGACAAGATAACAGTAAACAGAGTGATAAGGATTCAGATGTATACACCAACACTTAGCAGCACTTCGCAAACATTTCCTATCTCAATTGAAAAAAAAAAACATGTCAATCGACAGTGTCCCTTTAAGCAACATCAATAAACCAGTGAATAAAGGGCAGCACCCTGTTTCACGTGCTCCTCCAACCTTCAAACAACTAAAATTGTAATGGGGGCAATTATGCCAAAAAAGTGTAAAATCTCTAAATCAAGCAAATAATGCACAACTGGAGGGAGATATATAAAGATAACCTTTACTCACGTGTGCTCAAAAAGATCCACCTAATGATGATATATGTTAATCACCAGCGTGCCCAAAAAAACATAAAATTCCTTAATAAAAACAAGAGTAAGTAAAGTGCAGCTACATCACTACCATGGGGGAGTGCTCCATCCACACTTAGCAAGCACACCTGTTGTTACAAGCCTCATTGACAGTGGAGCTGGTTACCACTTTGTGCAGCATATGTAGAAAATTAGACTATAATAGTATTTTATTAAAGTAATGTACAATATATTCAACAGTAAAAAGTGATCTAATGCATGGTGCAAGCACAGTGAAACACCTTCACATGCACACTACACAAGGATAAGTAGCTAATAATGACAAAACGACTGTATATACACAATATACAGAACCGAGAACGCAGGACCAAATTTTAAAACAAGGTAAGTCAGAGCAGAATATAGTATTAAGAACAGGGAGGGCAACACAATACAGAATTAGGATCCAAAGACAGGTATTACTAAACAGGAGGTCAAACCAGGGATATCACAAAACATGTAAAGAGACCAGGAATTCCATAACACACATCTTCCTTTCCAGTAACCTGTAATTGCTTGGTCAGTGGCACAGGGTGAGACAAATGACGGCTCACTCTGCTGCCAGTGAAATTCCGGGCAGCATTAAAGAGAACCTGAACTGAAAATAAAAAGTCAAAATAACCATACACAGGTCATACTTACCTCCTGTGTAGTCTGCTCCTCAATCTCTTTCTCCTCTCCTGAGCCCCATTTGTCCACTGTGATCAATAAATGTCTCTGTCCTCCATTTTAAAAATGGCCATTACCCCATACCAGCTTCCTGGTTAGCACACTGTTAAACTGTAATATCACCCACTTGAGCCATAGGGAAGCATGGGCATTACCTTGCACATTCAGTTGTAACTGACAGCTGCAAATAAATAACTGACAGCAACTGGTATATATTTTAGTTCTGGCAAAATATTGTCAGAACTGGAAGTTATCACTGTAAGAAGAAAATGGTGAGCTTCTGAGAGGAACCGACGGCGAGGTTAGTATGTAATATTCATTTGCAGTTCCGTCATGTGTTTATTTTAAATAATTTTCCTCGGTTCAGGTTCCCTTTAAATACTATTCCTCCTCCAAGTTGTGGCAACTTGAAAAGACATGTAATTTGGGGTCTGGCTATTGCCGCCACCCAGGGGCGTAACTAGAAATCACTGGGCCCCCCTGCAAATATTTGGATGCCCCCCCCCATAGGTGCCAAATAATCGTAATGGGGCAGCGTTTCACTGTAAATTAATTGTAAAGTGGGCAGCATTTCACCAGACAATCGTCATGTGGGCCAGAAAATCGTAATGTGGGCAGAGTTCCCCAGACAATCGTAATGTGGGCCAGAAAATCGTAATGTGGGCAGCAGTCGCCAGAAAATCGTAATGTGGGCAGCAGTCACCAGAAAATTGTAACGTGGGCAGCGATCACCAGAAAATTGTAACGTGGGCAGCAGTCACCAGAGAATTGTAACATGGGCAGCAGTCACCAGAAAATTGTAACGTGGGCAGCAGTCACCAGACAATCGTAATGTGGGCCAGAAAATCGTAATGTGGGCAGAGTTCACCAGAAAATCGTAATGTGGGCAGCGTTCACCAGAAAATCGTAACGTGGACAGCATTCACCAGACAATTGTAACGTGGGCAGTGTTCACCAGAATATCGTAATGTGGGCCAGAAAATCGTAATGTGGGCAGAGTTCACCAGAAAATCGTAATGTGGGCAGCGTTCACCAGAAAATCGTAACGTGGACAGCATTCACCAGACAATCGTAACGGGGGCAGTGTTCACCAGAAAATCGTAATGTGGGCAGCGTTCACCAGATTATCGTAACGTGGACAGCATTCAACAGACAATCGTAACGTGGGCAGTGTTCACCAGAATATCGTAATGTGGGCCAGAAAATCGTAATGTGGGCAGAGTTCACCAGAAAATCGTAATGTGGGCAGCGTTCACCAGAAAATCGTAATGTGGGCAGCGTTCACCAGAAAATTGTAACGTGGACAGCATTCACCAGACAATCATAACGTGGGCAGCGTTCATCAGAAAATCGCAATGTGGGCAGCGTTCACCAGAAAATCGCAATGTGGGCAGCAGACACCAGAAAATCGCAATGTGGGCAGCAGTTACCAGAATATCGCAATGTGGGCAGCAGAAACCAGAAAATCGCAATGTGGGCAGCAGTCACCAGAAAATCGCAATGTGGGCAGCAGACACCAGAAAATCGCAATGTGGGCAGCAGTTACCAGAATATCGCAATGTGGGCTGCAGACACCAGAAAATCGCAATGTGGGCAGCAGTTACCAGAATATCGCAATGTGGGCAGCAGAAACCAGAAAATCGCAATGTGGGCAGCAGTCACCAGAAAATCGCAATGTGGGCAGCAGACACCAGAAAATCGCAATGTGGGCAGCTGTCACCAGAAAATCGCAATGTGGGCAGCAGTTACCAGAATATCACAATGTAGGCAGCAGACACCACAAAATAGCAATGTGGGCAGCAATCACCCAAAAAATCGTAATGTGTGCAGCAGTCACCAGAGAAAAAAATGCCCCTGTAAAAAAACAACAACAATTCACTTACCTGCAGGGCCGGCGCTACCATTAAGGCAAAGGAGGCAGCTGCCCCAGGGCCCCAGAGCTTGTAGGGGCTCCCAGTGGCTACAAGAGGAAAAAAAAAATTTTCAAAATCGGCCTTATAGTTTTTGAGAAAATCCAGGAAAAAAAACCACATTTAAAAACCTGCCGACTTTAATGGTTAATAGCAAATCCACCTTAAATGCTAGAAACCCTAAATTTGCAGGATATGTTAAGGAGATCATTAGGAATAAGAGGAAAAAACAATTTTTCAAAAAGACCTTATAGTTTTTGATAAAATCGATTTTAAAGTTTCGAAGGAAAAAAAGTATACTTTTAAATGCGGTAAATGTCACTTTTAGTAGCAAACCTAACGGTAGTGTAATTTTACATGTATCAAACGAAAGCGCTATAAATTTCCTGATGGGGTTTCCAGGGGGTCTATACGCAGCTGCAGCGCTTTGGCCAGGGATCGCTATACAGCCGCAATATGGCTGTATGAAGATCCCTGGCATGTTTTCCTATTTTCCCAATTTTTTTTTATGTTTAGAGTGTGGGAATTTAAAAAGAAAATTGTGGGGTCCCCCCTCCTGAAACTTTTTAACCCCTTGTCCCCCATGCAGGCTGGGATAGCCAGAATGTGGAGCTCCGACCAATTGGGACTTCACACCCTGACTATACCAGCTGCAAAAAAGGTCCCCTAATGCCGATTTTTGTTCCGGGGTATATGTTGGGGGGGCCCCCCAGGTTTATTTTGCCCTGGGGCCCCATTGTTGCTTAAACCGGCCCTGCTTACCTGTCAGGAGTCTCTCCTGGACTCTGGTGCGTAGCTCCTCCAGCGACGATCCTCCTGTGCACTGCAGCACATCTCCCGCGCTGAGTCTGACAGGCAGAGTGCAGGGCTACGGCAAGATGGCGCCCGAAGCCCTGTACTGGAGACACAAATAGTCTCCAGTGCAGGGCTTCGGCGGCCATCTTGCCGTAGCCCTGCTCTGCCTGCCGGAGGAATATGCAGGCTGCTGGAGCGGGGCTGCGGGGAATGAACTGGCGCAGCGTCTATTAGATGCTGCGGCCAGTTGAGCACCTTGCTGGGGTGTCCAGAATCGGGCGGGCGGCAGCGCTTTCCCCGCGCACAGTGAGCGGGCCCCTGAGCAGCCCCGGGCCCCCCTGCGGCTGATGGGGTCGCATCCCCGGTAGGTACGCCGGTGCCGCCACCCGAATTACACTCAAAATCCTGCTGCACCTCTACAGTCGCAATGACATTACATCTATGGCAGCACCCAAGTAAGGCATCTGGAAGCCTCCTTTACTAAGGTAATAAGAATCATTCACCTGAGCATTGCTAGTAGCAGCTTTCAATGTAGGAGTAAGGTTTTGCGCTGTGGATATGTTTTTCAGCACCAGAGCACTGCTGCCTCACTCAAATGTTAAACCATTGCACCTTGTTTGCTGCTGCTGCTGCTAGGCCCTTAGCAAACCAGGTCCTAAATACAAGGAAATACAGGTTGGCGAACCTCCATAGATTCCCTACTTCACCCCTTTAATGGATAAAAACATTGCAGAAATGCAAAAGTGTTTGTCACTATCAAGGAGAAATTCAAGAATGTGTGGTAATTTAGATAATGTGTTAATATACAGTAATTTCAAGATATAAGTAAAGCATAAACAACATTGCTTTTTTGGCACATCTTTAACAAGATGCTGTATATCCACCTTACACACATTTCAAACCATATTAGTAACGTCTATAAACATTTCAGCATTAAACAGCTTCAGCAAAAATATTGTTCCCAAGATACAAACAGCTCACATTGCTTTCACCAAGTATATCAAGAAAAGGTCTCTTGAGGTTCAAACAGCAAGCATGCAACATTTCATTTGTTTTATTTCTTACTCTCTTTCTTTATGCTTTGTTGTTGGTTTAAATTAACCTTACCGGAGACTGAATTACTTCTTAATATAAGAACCTTTGTCAGGAATTCTTTATCGTTCAAAGTAAAAAGAAAGTATTTAATTTGCTGTTTTGAAAACAAAATATGCAACCACAAAATGGCCAACAGAAAAGGGTGACTGACAAAACATTGTTTTGTATTAAGACATGCATGGCCTGATACACACGCGCACACACACACACACACACACACATGCACACGCACACGCACACACACGCACACACATACATTTTCTCTTCAGAAATGTTGTTGGTAAATATGCACAGCAAGTAATTATAAATTACACCTTAAAGGGAATCTGAAGCGAGGAAAATTATTTAAAATAAACACATGATGTAGCTGCAAATGAATATTACATACTAACCTTACCATCAGTTCCTCTCAAAAGCTCACCATGTTCTTCTTACATTGATCCCTTCCAGTTCTGACAATATTTTGTCAGAACTGAAGTATGCAAGTTGCTGACAGCTAGTTTATACATACCTAATTTTCAGTAGTAGCCGGTGGTAGAGGCTTCCGTCTTCTTCCATGCCATGTGACTACATGATGCGTCATGTGACTAGTCACATGACGCGCTGTATAGTCACAGTGGAAGAAGAGAAAGCCTCTACCGCTGGCTACTGCTGAAAATAAGGTATGTATTTGCTGAGTAAAAACAGATCCGATCAATCATTGATCAGATCCGTTTTCACTATGTGAACCGGGCCACGGACTGAGCCATCTGGATCCGGTGAAGCGGAGACTGGATCCGCTTACCGGATCCTTTTGGCTCAGAGCGCCAATGTGAACCGGGACTTATATATCAGCAGCTGTCAGTTATGACTGAATTTGCAAGGTAATGTTCATGTTTCCCTATGGCTCAAGTGGGTGATATTACAGTTTAACAGTGTGCTAACCAAAAAGCTGTTAGGGGGTAATGGCCATTTTTAAAATGGAGGATGGAGAAATCCACTGATCACAGTGGACAAATGGGACGCAGGAGAGGAGAAAGAGACTGAGGAATAGACTACACAGGAGGTAAGTATGACCTGTGTATGGTTATTTTCAGTTCAGGTTCTCTTTAAGTGGAAATGTAATCAATATTATCAGGTTTAACAAAAAATGTAAAATATGAAAAGAAAAACATTTTTATGAGTATATATTGATTTATTGGTTTCATATTTTGCACACAGCTAAAAAGAAAAATCAGGCATTTGGTGTGGGCAAATCCCTGTTTTGTGGTTGGTCCCTGGGACAAGATGGTGTTCAATTAGCTGGTACTCCATAGCATCCTGTTAAACTGCTACTCTCCACACTTTAAACACACAATTGATATTTAATTATGTAGAGTGGTCTACATGAAAAAGAATATTTTTAAAGAGAACACTGCTACTCACATTTTTCTGTTTTTCTAGTCTTCTAACCATTTTCTAAACGGTAAAAACAATTCAAACACATTAATATAGTAAGATGAAAAATATATGTATCCTAATCTAGCATTGCTGTACTTTTTGTCTTTCTGAGCTCATTATTAAAGAACAATTTAAAATTTATATACACGTTAAAATAAGTTGCAGTTGCAAATAAGTTTAATATATATGGGGAAATTACATTACTTATGCTTGAGCTGTATGAGATTTCATTTTCTGGAAAAATATATGTGTGGCATACCGCAAACAAATTCCAAATGGTGTGTGACTAGGGATAAGTTTTCAATTTTTCAATTTCTGAGTTTCTGACCCTAAATCAGCTTTCTGCAGTGGTAGTTGGAAATCGGAAATCGGAAATTGGAATTCCACGGAAATCCGCATAATTGAGACTTGGAAATTTTAGGCCAATCACAAAAGTTAGAAATATTGGACCAATCAGATAATGTGGAGGTTTACTGCGGAAATTGGAATAGTGCAAACATTTTAGGCCAATCACAAGACTCAGAAGTCTTGTGATTGGTGTAAAATGTCTATGGTATTTTGCTTACCATGATAAACCTCCACATTCTCTGATTGGTCCAATACTTTCGACTTTTGTGATAGGCCTAAAATCTCCAATCTCTCAGTAATGCATATTTCCGTAAATATTTGGCCAATCAGAGACTTCAGAAGTGTACCACGGATGTCTGCATAATACATCCACAAAATATAGCGGATTCCACAAAAAACTTTTTTTAAAATTACCTGACTTTTTTTTATAACAAAAATGGCAAAATAAAAACCATTCCTATTATGGATAAAACAAATTGCATGCCTTGTTCTGCTTTCTATGCATTTGTATTAGGAAGAGAAAGAAGAGACTGAAGCAGGGAAGGAAGTTTAAGTTGCTTGTCACCATCAGGTACTTTAGACATACATATTGGGCTTGATTCAGTAAACGGTGCTAACCTACTTAGCACGCCTAAAGACTTTAGGCGTGTTAACCAGGGTGCTAAGTAGGTTAGCACTGTTTCTAAAATCAGATCGCGCGCAAAGACCCGTGCGCAAAACTTTGCATGCGCACAGCACGGTGCGCGCGGAAAGTCGCATAGATGTGAATGGGCACTTTGCGCGCACTACGCTGTGCGCCCGCAAAACTTTGCGCGCGGATCTTTGCGCGTGATATGATTTTAACATGCCCAAACTGAGTTAAGGCGTGATAATGGCCTTTTCAGAAGCATGCTAACAGTTAGCACTGCTTACTGAATCGAGCCCATTGACTTTATTTTGTTGGGTTTGACAAACATTGCCTAAAGAAGTCCACACATGATACCATTTTTTTATATTTTACTTTAATTCGAAAATTAAAATACATTTTTTTAAGCAATTTAAGATACTGACAATCTATTCTTTACCATTCAATTTTCTGAAAACTTGACCAGTAAAATTAGCCACTCCTGATTGACCTAGATCAATATTATGTGGAATTTGATCAGATTTCTCACTTTTCAACATGTCTGCACATTTCCCTATACATTCCTGGCCCTCACACTGTAAAGATGGTGGTTCATCCACAAATTTAGCAGAAACATTTGAGTCAGGCCTATTGCACACTACATGCGAATATGATTTTTTGAACGATCCAATTTTTTATTTCGATTAAAAAACGTAGCAGCATGCAGTACTTTTTTTAATCAGAATCGAAAATCGAGTCATATAAAAAATTAGAATCGCACGTAGTGTGCAAGAGGCCACAGCTGGATAGTGTGTTATTTAGTGATGCCACTTTGACAAACTCACGTACACAGTGCATGAAAAGTGAGACTATTCTTGTTAATTGTTTAGCAGCCCTGAACAAGTAACCTCGTGTATGGTAACGGCATATACTCATGTTACCTCGTGGCAGGGCTGCTGCAGCCGGTTATACCGGGCTAAAAGTAGAGCCGATCTTGCATCCAGATCAGGTACCGTAAATATCAATTTCTCCCTGCACTGCTCTGCATTAGGCTGCAGTAGCATTTTGCAAACTTTTTCCTGCGCAAAAATATCCAGGAAAATTTAGAAAATAGGGATTCCTCAGAATTAAAATTTCCACATTTCCAATCGGAAATCGGCTTTTGGAAATCGCGGAAGTCCAGTTTACCACCACTCAGTAATCGTAGTCCAATCACAGAGCTCGAAAGCATTGGACCATTCATAGAATGCAGATTTTTTTTCTGCAAAAATCGGATTACTGCTGTGATTTTAGACCAATCACAAGATTCCATTTTTCCGATTTCTGATTTTCTAAATTTGTTGTCATTTTTTGCATTGTCAAAAGATGGATAAAATACTCCTCAGAAATCGGAAAATTGGAACATTGGAAATCAAAAAAATGGAAAGTCGGTAAACCGGAAAATCGGTAAACCGGAAAATCGGAAAAACGGATAATCGGGAAAAGGGAAGTTGGAAATTGGCATTGGCAGAAATCTGAATTTCTGTGGAATCAGAAATGGACATGTCGCACCATCTCTAGTAGAAAATACATTACCTCATGCTGTAAATGTATCACCACAGCAGCTTTACATGTTCATTAGCCAGTGTAAGTACCGTATATACTCGCAAGCAAGCCGAATTTTTGACCCCCCAAAAGTGGGCCAAAAGTTGGGGGGTCGGCTTGCTTGCGAGTCGTGGGTGGGTGGGTAGGTGCTGTCCCTCCCCGCGGCCGCCGCTGCTATTACCTTAGGCGGCGCCGCTTCCTCTATCCCCGTCCTCCTCCAGTAACTACTAATTCACAGCAGCGCGCCCCTCGCTGCTGTGATGACGGAGGAAACCATAGAGAGCGGCCGTTACTATGGGAACCGCTCTCTATGGTTTCCTGCGTCATCACAGCAGCGAGGGGCGCGCTGCTGTGAATTAGTTACCGGAGGAGGACGGGGATAGAGGAAGCGGCGCCGCCTAAGGTAATAGCAGCGGTGGCCGCGGGGGGAGCGGGGAGGGACAGCACCTACCCACCCCACCCACCTACCCATACTGGGGCACTATGCTAGCTATATGGGGCACTATACAAGCTATACTGGGGCACTATACAAGCTATACTGGGGCACTATACTGACTATACTGGGGCACTATACAAGCTATACTGGGGCACTATACTAGCTATAATGGGGCACTATACTAGCTATAATGGGGCACTATACTAGCTATAATGGGGCACTATACTAGCTATACTGGGGCACTATACAAGCTATACTGGGGCACTATACTGACTATACTGGGGCACTATACTGACTATACTGGGGCACTATACAAGCTATACTGGGGCACTATACTAGGTATAATGGGGCACTATACTAGCTATAATGGGGCACTATACTAGCTATAATGGGGCACTATACTGGCTATACTGAGCACTATACTAGCTATACTGAGCACTATACTAGCTAAACTGGGGCACTTCACTAGCTATACTGAGCACTATACTGGCTATACTGAGCACTATACTGGCTATACTGAGCACTATACTGGCTATACTGAGCACTATACTGGCTATACTGAGCACTATACTGGCTATACTGAGCACAATACTGGCTATACTGAGCACTATACTAGCTATACTGAGCACTATACTAGCTATACTGGGGCATTTTACTAGCTATACTGAGCACTACCTACCTATACTGGGCACTATACTAGCTATACTGAGGCACTACCTACCCATACTGGGCACTATACTAGCTATACTGGGACATACTGGGTGGATCACACGGCCAGCGTTTCCTACCCCCGGCTTATATGAGGGTCAATCATTTTTTCCTGTTTTTTGGGGTAAAAGTGGGGGGGTCGGCTTACATGCGGGTCGGCTTGGTAAGTGAATTCTCATACAGCCATTGTGAGCCATGTGTTTTTTGCTTTGCAAATAAACAAATTGCCAGTTGTGTTTATATTATCTTTGTATAATCACCTGCACTATTTTTTCTCTCTTTTCACACCAAACAGGAGTAGAGATGGCCCGAATGGTTCGCCGGCGAACAGTTCCCGGCGAACTTCCGGTGGTTCACGATCACGGAGAACCGCAAACTTTTCCGGAAGTTCGGTTTGCCCCCATAATGCACCATTAGGGTCAACTTTGACCCTCTAGATCACAGTCAGCAGGCATATTGTAGCCAATCAGGTTACATTCCCTCCTGGAGCTACTACCCCCCTTATAAAAGGCAGGCTTCTTAGTTTGCTCCTTGCTGATTCTTATTGCTAAAATAGCACCCCACAACAGCTCGTTTGAGAGCTAATCTTGTTCTTTTGATCTATTTTTTTTTCTGTGTGTCCCACTGACACTTGTGTTGCATAGACACCCTTGATAATTCATACTGTGTGTGTGTGCCACTGCCAGGCCCAGCACATTCAGTGACTACCTGTGTTTGTGACAGGTGCACATTACCCATCACTGCATATACCTACCTGTTGTTCACTGTGCACCCACCCACCTACGTGAGTGCACACAGTGTCACTGTGCCTGTCTGACTGCTACCTGTCTGTGTGTGACAGGTGCTCATTGTAATACCCAGCACTGCATATACCTACCTACCTACCTGTTGTTCACAGTGCACCCACCTACCTAGGTCAGTGCATGCAGCGTCATTGTGCCTGTCCGCTACCTGTATGTGTGTGACAGGTGCACATTGTAATACCCATCACTGCATATACCTACCTGTTGTGTTCAGTGCACCCACCTCATCACTGGATATACCTACCTGTTGGGTTCAGTGAGTGCACACAGTGTGATATACCACTTTGTGCATACCTGTTAACTGCACCTGTGTGACTGCACATTGTATTAGTCAAGTGAGTGCATACCTTTCACTTCATCCCCCCCCCAATATGGACACAACGGACAAAGCAGGCAGAGGTAGAGGCAGACCCAGAGGAAGGCCACCTGGCAGGTCTGTGCGAGGTCGTATTGATGTGATTTCGTGCGACCCTCGACCAAAGTACAGTGCTCAGAAGAAGGCACGTCGCATCAACTCCCAAGATTGTCAGGACGTGGTTGACTATTTAACACAGAACACCTCATCTTCCACAGCCACCAGCGCTACTACAAGCACCACATCTGTTGCATTTGACACTTCGCAGGAGTTAATTGGTGGCGAATTAACTGATTCACAGCCATCATTGTTACAACCAGATGAAGGCGCTAAGCAAGTTACACCACCTCGTATGTCTGCGTTAGGCGGCAACACTATGGACGTAACATGTGAAGATGATGAAGTACCTGCTGTTGGTGCAGTTTTGGAGGTGTCTGAGGCAAGCGAAGCTGGGCAGGATGATTATGATGATGGCGATGATACAGATCCAACGTATGTTCCTAATAGAGGAGATGAACCAGCTGGAGATTGGCAACGTGGTGTGTGACAACGGCAGCAATCTCCTTTCCGCTTTGAATTTGGGAAAGCTGACACATGTACCCTGCATGGCACATGTGCTGAATCTAGTCATTCAAAGATTTGTGTCAAAGTACCCAGGCTTAGAGGACGTCCTGAAGCAGGCCAGGAAGTTGTGTGGGCATTTCAGGCGGTCTTACAGGGCCATGGCATGCTTTGCACACATTCAGCGGAGAAACAAGTGGCCGGTGAGACGCTTGATATGTGATAGCCCGACTCGCTGGAATTCGACCCTGGTCATGTTCTCTCGCCTGCTATAACAGGAGAAAGCCGTCACCCAGTACGTCTACAATTTCAGTAGAAGGACACAATCTGGGGAGATGGGGATGTTCTGGCCCAACAACTGGACACTGATGCGAAATGCATGCAGACTCATGCGGCCGTTTGAGGAGGTGACCAACCTGGTGAGTCGCAGTGAAGGCACCATCAGCGACTTGATCCTGTATGCTTACTTCCTGGAGCGTGCCGTGCGTAGAGTGGTGGATCAAGCTGCGGAGGAGTGGGAAGAGGAACAGTTATGGCAGGAACAGTTGTGGGAGCAAATTACATCAGAATCAGATGTTTCATCAACACCTGCGGCAATACAGAGGGGGGAGGAGGAGGAAGAGTCGTGTGGGGAAGAGGAGTCAGACTCGGATGATGAGGAAGGTGTTGCTTTGGAGGAGGAGGAGGAGGAGGCGGCGGCAGAAGAACAACAACCGCAGCAGGCGTCGCAGGGGGCTTGTGCTGCTCGATGTTCCCGTGGTATTGTTCGTGGCTGGGGGGAGGAGGAGGACTTACCTGACGTTACTGAGGAAGAGCAAGAGGAGATGGATAGTACGTCTGCATCCAACTTTGTGCAGATGGCGTCTTTTATGCTGTCCAGCCTGTTGAGGGACCCCCACATAAAAAAACTGAAGGGGAATGAGCTGTACTGGGTGGCCACGCTAGTAGACCCTCGGTATAGGCACAAAGTGGCGGACATGTTACCATCTCACAAGAAGGCAGAAAGGATGCAGCACATGCAGAAAAAGCTGGCAACTATGCTTTACAATGCGTTTAAGGGTGATGTCACAGCACAACGCAATAAAGGTACCACTGCCAGTAATCCTCCTCCCATGTCCATGCAGGCAAGGACAGGACGCTCCAGCAATCTCATGGTGATGTCGGACATGCGGACATTCTTTAGTCCAACACGAGAACAGAAATCACCTAAGCCACAAAAGTGTTCAGTACCTCACCTTTATCAAAATGAATGAGGCATGGATCCCGGAGGGCTACTGCCTGCCCGAAGACTAAGTCAGTCCCCACACACAGCATTTCTGCCTGCAAGCCGTGTGACTGGCTGCCTGCCCCAAGACTAAGTCACTCCCCACACAGCACCTCTGCCTGCAGACCGCTTGACTGCCTTCTCCGTCACCACCAACAGAGTCCAGGACTCCAGGAGGATTCCTGAATTTTTTAGGCCACGGCCGCTATAATAATTTTTCTGATGCATGTACATGCCTTCCTAATTTCTCTGGATGCACTGCGGCTGGAACAACAAAGCAAAAGGCATGTACATTTGCCCATTACCCTTCGTGATCATTACCTAGCCGCGGTGAAGGGGCTTGCATATCACAATGAAGCAATGACCGCTGGCTATATGAGTGTCTCGGGCGGTGGCACACCAAAGATAATAAGGTCTTTGCTTCATTGCGGTCAGACCAAATTTGATCAGCTGGACAGTCACTGTTGTTCTATCATTGAGCTACCACAGCGCGGCGACCATATGGGCTTGAAAACAGCCACGGCCTGCACCCTGGCCATGGTGCGCACCAGTCCAGCATGGCCGTCACTACACAAACAGCTGTTTGCGGTGTGTTACACAGTGAGTTTGGTGTGTCAGTGTGAAGCAGTACTCTAATTACACTCCCTGATTGATGTATACACATGCAAGATGTTTTAAGCACATTAGGCCTGCAATTTAGCATTCAATGTGACTTCTGCCCTTAAAATGCTTGCTTCTAATCCAGGTTTTTCCCCAGGACTTTTGGCGTGTATCCCACTACGCCATGCCCCCCTCCAGGTGTTAGACCCCTTGAAACATCTTTTCCATCACTTTTGTGGCCAGCATAAATTTTTCTAGTTTTCAAAGTTTGACTCCCCATTGAAGTCTATTGCAGTTCGCGAAAGTTCGCTATAAAATGAACCCGGTATGAAATGAACCCGGTTTGCGAACCTAAAATCTGAGGTTCGGGCCATCTCTAAACAGGAGTTGCTTTCCTGCTCAGTAATTTACGAAAAAGAAGCCTCACTTATTGGCAACCTCCATCAGAGTGGCTAACAAGAGAGCATGATTTAAAGCGAACCTTAAGTCAAGTAAAAAAAATGAGATTTACTCACCTGGGGCTTCCCTCAGCCCCCAGCAGCCGATCGGTGCCCTCGCAGCTCCGCTCCGATGTCCCAGGACCCGCCGGCGACGACTTCCGGTTTCGCTGTCACCGGCCGACAGGCATGGGAACGCGAGTGATTGTTCGCGTTCCCAGCCTGTATATCGCCCCCTATGCTGCTATTGCGGAAGCCCCAGGTGAGTAAATCTCATATTTTTTACTTGACTTAAGGTTTGCTTTAAATGTAGTACCATGAAGGAAGCAAAAACAACTTTTGCAAAACAACTAGACAGTATAATGACCAGGTCAAGAAACAAGATGTTTTGACAAAAACACACAAACGCTAAAATAGACCAACTGACAATGGCAAATGGTTTACCTAAATAACAGCAAGTCAACGATTTGTGAATCTATTTTTGATAGCTTAGAAAAATAAACAGTGAAATATGCATAACTATGGCCTTGAATCAGGAAAGGAAATGGATGACATTGTAGAACAAAATAAGTAGACTGCGAGAAAACATTTTGTAAGTAATTGAAATTATTTAAAGAGAAGCTGTCAGCCATACTATGCCAGATGAAAAAACTACATATATATATATAAGAAGATAAATACTAGTTCTACTTACATAACTTATGTATTGCACATGTTGGTTTCAGTGAACTTTATGAAATAAATAAGGTAAATGAAGAGAATTCTGTTCGCTGGCAGGGGCCATCTTTAGTCCCTCCAGCTGAAGCCAATGCTGAGGTCATTTCTTCCCTTACTCCCCCCTCCTCCCCACAGCAATAGCGAGCATTATATCAGAGGCACCCCTGCATCCATGGGAACCCCCTCCCCAGCCCTGCTACCATATCCATAGGGATTGCTCTTGCATTTACCTTCAACCCTGCCGCATCCCCGCTCGTCTCGCAGCATAACAGCGCTTAGTGGGGAAGAATAAATGCAGCCAGGAACCATGTTGAGGTGAGTCTGTGTGCGCTGAATATATTCTTCCCCGCTTAGCTCTACAATGCTGCGGGATTGATCGCCGAGCGGGAGGTGCTACAGAGTTGAATGTAAATGCAGGGAATCCCTATGGAAATTATAGCAGAGCCGGGGGTCCCCATGGAATCGGAGGTGCCCACTGCCCACATGAATTGGCAGATATGCCTGTCTGGCCAGAGTGCAGGGAGGGGGCGGACGGTAGCAGACACAGAGGCAGCCAATGAGAGTGAGAGGCGTGAGAGTGACACAGGCTGCAGCCAATCAGGCTGAACTAGCTGTATCTGTGCAGAAAGAGAGGAAAGTAAAGGAGAACTCCCCCCCCACCCCACCCCAGCCTGCAATGCAACTTCTCTTTTGCGGCTGATTACTGCATACTAATAGGAGCTGGAGACATGAGGATTAATATCTGCAATAAAAAATTAAGATTGATTTTGAAGTTTGGCATTGCCTTTTTAGCATTCATTTTATATGTTCAACAGATAGAAATAGAGAATTTATTTTGGTTTTCATGCCTAACAATTACTCTTTAAGAGGCAGTGTAGTGACAGATAATAGAATGCAGTCAATTAGTCAGGATACTCATTTTTATGGTAAGTATCCTGGTTTCAGCATCAGAAACACTTCCTATATCTACATAGTGCTGTACTGTATTTTGGTATAATGTAGCACTGATCTCCCAGTAATGCTTACATTAGGCTGTTTAACTATGGGGAAATCTCCTCCCAGAGCATTCTGGGAGTCCAGGCATTATTTTCACTGGCTGCAAAATTCTCAGACACAATCAGGGTCAGAAAAGATTTCACATTTCACAATGGGCAAAAAATGACTGAATCAATTATAAATATCCATTTGTGCTAAAGACTGGGCAATACAATTATATACAGTGCATCATGCTTACCTACCAGAGTAGCCAAATATAACTTTGGTGCATAAATGTGGAACTTTCTTTCTTCTACTGATATGGGATTGTCCCCAAATTGCAGCTTTCTGGTTACATGGTTATGTGTTCTGGTAGTGATCCTTTGGACAAAGTAATTCATGCTAACACTAAAAGGTTTATACAAGAGTCCTTGTTCACAGCCCGCCAACAATTGGCTCTAAAATGTCTCTCTCTGAATCCGCTAACTGCTATCATGTTGGAAGAAGAGGCTAGATGTTGGTCTGCATTTTAAGAATTTGGTATATACACATATGCAACAATTTCATTTGATAAGGGATGGATGGAGGCAAAGACCTTGAATGTGAGCCTGGGTATGTCCCTTGCCTGAATGAGTGTAATAATGTTACCATATGACAACTAGTACTTTAAGTAATTCACCCATACTTATTAGCTTCTTTTATTTCGCTGTGCCAGTCACTGTAGGATACAGTATTCACTGTCTTGTACATTTCATTTCTAGAGATGGCCCGAACAGTTTGCCGGGGGACAGTTCCTGGTGAATTTCCGCTATCTCCATTTTTTCAGCGAACTGTGAACATATACATCATCATGGAGCCAAACTTTGACCCCTTACCTCACATTCAGCAGACACACGGCAGCCAATCAGCTAGCACCCCCTCCTGGAGCCCCCCACTCTCGCCAATAGGTGTGACCGCGGCAGCAGCCCCAGGACCGCCTAACGCCAATTGGCGTCAAGTCCTGGGTCCGGCTACTGCAGGAGATCGCGCGCAGGCTGCGTGCGCATCTCCAGCTTGGTAGGCGGAGCTCTGCTCCGCCTTCAGTCACCAACCAGCGATCGCCGCTCGGGAGACTGTTAGACGGTGAATCCACCATCTTGCGAGCTGCAGCAGCGATGTACTGGGGACAGCTGTGTGGCACGGCTGTCCCCTCTGTTGCTATGGAAGTGATCGGATGTCATAGGTTGAAGCCTATGACAGTCGATCATGCTGATGGGCAGGCGGGGGGAGAGAGGGAGGGGGGATTATAAAATAAAAACAAAAATAGTACAAAATATTATTAAAATAAAGAAATAAATATTTATAAAACAAACAAACAAACACCTGGGGGGCGATCAGACCCCACCAACAGAGAGCTCTGTTGGTGGGGAGAAAGGGGGGGGGGAATCACTTGTGTGCTGTGTGGCCCTGCAGCTTGGCCTTAAAGCTGCAGTGGCCAATTTCTCAAAACATGGCATGGTCTTTAGGGGGATTAACACTGCAGTCCTCAAGTGGTTAAAAAGCAGTTGTGGAGGCCATATTGGATTCATTTTGTGCTGGCTACTGACTGTTAGTGAGAGCAGGGTCAGACTCGCTGCAGATAGGCAGGGAAAGCATTAGCTAGGCCTGTGTTCTTGTTTCTCACTTGCTGTAAAAGCACCCCAAACAGCCCTTTTGAGGGCTAGTACCTGTTTATTGTGACTATTTTCCTGTGGTTTTTGTGTGTGTGACACTCCACAGTCCACCGACACCCAGAGCTGTGTGTACATTAATGCTGTTGCTACATTAAGTAGCAGGCACAGTACCACTCCAATGCAATATTATTTCACTGTATTCTGGTAGTACTATTGCATTTCTCTGTGTGTGACACTCCACAGCCCACACCAATTGCTGTGCACACAATACTGCTATTGTTGTTGCCTCATTAAGTTGCAGGCACAGAACCACTCCAGTGCATTTTTATTTCACTGTATTCTGATACTACTATTGCATTTCTCTGTGTGTAACTAGAGATGTCGCAAACATAGAATTAGCCTGCCCATTGAAGTCCATGGCGGTACGCATGTTCGCGAACATTTGCAGAAGTTTGCGAATGGAAAATTCTATGTTTGCGACATCTCTATTCATTACATTACCAAAGTTGTTGTTAATTTTTTCATTCCTTTGTCAATATGCCGACAAGCTCTGCTTCTTCCCTGTATTTACTGTATTCTATGCTGAATTGTATGTGCATTTTGGATACCATGTATGTGCATTTTCAGACCATTTCCAAAATAAAACCTTTTTCTGGAAAAAAAATAAAAATAAAATAATAATAATAATGTATACATAATTATTGTAAAAAAAATTAAGCAATTTATGACATTTTTTTAACTATGGTTTCTCTTTAATAAATATGTCTTAAGTGTTGTTTGCACAGACTGTGCAGTAGTAAAGAAATGATTTTTGATGGGAAAACCAGTTTGATTGAAGTCCGAACTGCAACCAATTAGCAGCAGTGAAGTACATGGCCTTCCCTTCATATAAGAGCAAATCACACAGAGAACAAAGGTCATTTTAGCAATGTCTGCAGAATAAGAAGGAAGGCAGAGAGCTTGCTCTGGTTCGTAAAACTGTTTTTTTAATGTGGGCTGTGGTGCAGAGGTTGATAGCTGCATAACTGCACTTAAGAGGGGAATCAGCTTGTGTGGTTTTGGTCGAAGCATTTGTATTTCTATCTCATGCCAAAGGCTTCTTTTATTTCTGCTTCCAGTCTGTATGTTACTAGTTTCAACAATCCATTACAAAATGAGTCAGTCTGGCTGCATCTGTGTTAGTAGCAAAGCTGACAATTTTTTCAGCTCTCCTACACAGTGCTAGGCAGTGGTGGACAAGTTTGTGATTCTGCTGTGAATTACACAATTAACCAGTAGGAGACTGTCTGTGTCTGACTGCAATTAATATTTGGCATGAGAGCTGACATTTTTCTTTGTGTTGTTCCATATGTAGTCTAAAAATCCTTAAACACTTGCTTTAGATTTCTACTGTATATACATAAAACCACAAAATTGTGCTGCTAAGTCGCAGTGCTTACTGTGCATTTAGCCATATCATTAATATGTGTATAACGCAGTATTCAGTTCAACATTTTAATTGAGTGAGTGAGTGGAGTGACTCTGGTCTTTTTACTACTCTAAAATTACTACCCTCCCCCACTCAGGGGCAATATCCCCTTTTAGAATGGCAGATCTAACGTATGCCAGTTCTGGGGCTACTTACACATAATCCATGATTAAATTGCAGCTAATTAAATACAAAACCTGTATAATTCATAAGTGTAGGTATTTAAAGGGATGTGTTGACAGCACTGTATGAACTTCAGCGATGGACCCATACATACATATACACATGCACACATGTTAGTTGGGAATATAGAAACTATGGTACAATCCCATACCTATGGTTATTAAAAAGATAAAGGCTAATATACATTTTCAAAATTCCCATACCATTCTGCTCATTCAATTACCAGGAATTCCAGATCAAGACCTTAGAATAGTCTAAAAACTAACATTAAAACATCTTTGGAACCAGAGGTCTCATTGTAGCTATGTTTCAGTTCACTGGAATCCATACTGCCTGTTGAATTATAATCCATATGTTGTTAATTTACACAGTAGCTCTGAGAAGTTATTCATCTCAAAAGAGTAATGATTAAAAAAGGGTGTGTTCTCCAAGGGTTATAAACCCTGGTTGAAGGAATCAAGGATCTTTGGTTATTTTTTTGGATCGTTTTTGTTAAAATGAATAAATAAAATTACCAAGAGCCAAATATAATGTAGTATAGTAAAAAAAAAATCAAACAATCACTGTAAGCCTTCCCACTCAACCTTTGAGTTCATTCTATAACGAGCGCTTTAATAAAAGCGCAGGAGATGTGGGCGGAACCGGCACCACTGTAGACCGTAATAGGAATTATGACTATAGCAGCGCACAGTGATTAACTTTGGCGCCGTCAGAAGACAGAGCTGAAGTTACTTTTAAAACACTGTAATTTGGCCTCCAGCAACAGCTGGAAGTCGAATTGCATCATTCCCCACCCTCCACAGCAGCCTGGAGGGGGAATAGTAATTAACGCTCTCTCATACGCTTCTATAAATAGTGACTAATGTCTTGTACACACCATCAATTTTGATTGGTCAGTCACTGACCAATGTTACCACTTCCATGTAGTATGAGAGTTTACCTACGCAATTTGTTCTTAGTATTTAAAATGTGTTGACCCTTATACTACATAAAGGTGGTAAAATTGGCCATTCAATTGCCAATCAAAATTAAAGGTGTGTACCAGGCTTAAGAGTTATAGGATGGACCCCTACCTTTACACTTTTCCCAACTTTGGCATTATTACATGTAGACCTGAATATGCTACCTATTAAACTTCAGCCGCTTGTATGTCATATCTTAGTAGCTGCATTACACTTAGTTACCTCCTATTGGAAATCAGCTGACCAAATTCCATTATCTCACTAACTATATCTAGTCAACAGAAATCTAGACAAGGAACGCAGACTTATACTGGGAATACACGGGTAGAGATGTAGCGAACGGTTCGCCGGCGAACTTAGGGGGTTCGCGTTCGCCTGCGCCAAGCGAACTTTTCCGGAAGTTCGATTCGCCTCATAATGCACTATGAGGGTCAACTTTGACCCTCTGCATCACAGTCAGCAGCCACATTGTAGCCATTCAGGCTACAGTAAGTCCTGGAGCCCCACCCCCCCTTAAATAAGGCAGGGTCCGGCGGCCATTACACTCACTCGTGTGCCTGCTAGTGAGAGGAAAGGGACAGCTGCTGCAGACTTGTTCTTCTAGGGACAGATTAGTTAGGTTCTTGGCTGCTTATTTGCTCCTGGCTGATTGTTATTGCTTTTATAGCACCCTAGCTCTTGTCAGAGCTCATCCTGTACCTCATATAGGCTGATATCATTATTAATGAGTGTAGACATCAAAATACAGGCCAAAATAATGACAAATAGTTTGGCCACGTTCATGACCAAACTGGTCAACCCTTGTCAGGCAGGTTTTGTAAAACGGAGATCATTATTTATTTATTTATTTATTGTACTTATAAAGCGCCAACATATTATGCAGCACTGGACATTAGTTTAGGTTACAGACAATATTTAGGGGTGACATACAGCAAAATGACAATACATGAATACAAGAAAGACCAGATCATGCAGCACAGTATGAGTACAAGGTAATGCTTAGTCGGTCACTGGAGGGGAGCATGGAGATTAGGCAAGTTAGCTTCACTCAGATGCCTAGCATGGGTTCACAGTAATGGAGGTGCATGATCAGGTAGGACACAAAAGGAGGAGGACCCTGCACAAAGGTTTACAATCTAGAGGGAGAGGTAAGGACACGAAAGGTAGGGGACCAGAGTTCAGCTGTGGGTTTAGAGCACTTGTGAGGGGTAGTAGGCCAGAGTGAAAAGGTGAGTTTTGAGGGCTTTCTTGAAGATGTTGAAGGAGGGGGCTCCCCTAATGGGTGGAGGTAGGGAGTTCCATAGTGTTGGAGCAGCTCTTGAGAAGTCCTGGAGGCGTGCATGGGACTGGGTGATGTGGGGGCGGTTAGGCGAAGTTCATTGGAAGAGCGGAGTGAGCAGCTAGGTGTGTACCTCTGAGTAAGATCGAAAATGTAGGTTGGACAGGTTTTGTGGACAGATTTGTAGGTCAGACACAGTATCTTGAATCTGATTCTGGAGTGGATAGAAAGCCAGTGGAGGGATTCAAGGAGGGGAACTGCCATGGTGGAGCGATGGGAGCAGTGGATAATTCTGGCTGCCGCATTCATGATGGACTGCAGTGAGGCTGTTTGGGTCATAGGGAGACCAGACAGCAGCGCATTGCAGTAGTCAAGGCGGGAAATTATGAGGGCATGGATGAGGAGTTTGGTGGTGGCAGAGGTCAGGAAAGGGCGAATCTTACAGATGTTACCAAGGTGGAAGTTGCAAGAATTTGTGAGGTTTTGGATGTGGGGAGTAAAGGAGAGTGCGGAGTCCAGGGTGACACCCAGACAGCGGGCTTGAGAGGTAGGGTGAATGGTAGTGTGGTTAACAGTGACATGCACATTTGGGAGGTTCGTGGATGGCCGGGGTGGGAAGATCATAAATTCCGTTTTGTCTAGATTTAGTTTCAGGACCCTAGCGGACAACCAGGAGGAAATGGCTGATAGGCAGGAGGAGACCTTGTCCATGGTAGTGGTGGATATGTCAGGGGTGTGGAGGTAGATCTGGGTATCATCTGCATACAGATGATACAGATGATAGTAAAGTACTTACAATTATTGATTATGTGAAAGTATACTCAAGATCATGCAAAAAGTATGCAATGCATTTCTTTAGATGCGTAAAAGACCTTTGAAAATGTACAATGGCCTTGGCTTACTCACATCATCCATAAAATGGACTTTCCCACATGTTTTCAAACACTGATATGAGCCTTGCATGATAAGCCTGTCACCCAAATTTACATGTCTGGCTTTTTATTGGATAGATTCCCACTGACTAAGAGTACCCTTTTGCCACTGCTCTTTAATTTGGCTCTGGAACTCAGTGGTGCTCAGCAAGATTTCAGAAATGTATTTATTGTATTTATAAAGCGCCAACATATTATGCAGCGCTGATATCCGAACTAACCAGATAATTCAAACTTTTTCCACTATCTGAACCTTGAATAGCAATTCGGATATTTTTTAAAATCCGAATAGACTATCTGAGCAAACTCGGATTTCCCATCTGAAATAGCATTCAAGTCAAAATTAGTCAGCAAACTGAAGCATAGTGGTATAAAGCACCAGACATTAGAAGAGTATCCCACTGTGTGACACACAAAAAATTACTGGGAATAGTTTGGCAATGGGTTTGGGGAACTTGATAAATAGATTACCCATTACAATTGGCCATCTACTGCCACAATTAATAATATTACACTTGTATGTAGAGATGTAGTGAACGGTTCGCCGGCGAACGGTTCCAGGCGAACTTAGGGGGTTCGCGTTCGCCTGCACCAGGCGAACTTTTGCGGAAGTTCGATTCACCCCATAATGCACTATGAGGGTCAACTTTGACCCTCTGCATCACAGTCAGCAGGCACATTGTAGCCATTCAGGCTACACTAAGCCCTGGAGCCCCACCCCCCCCCCTTATATAAGGCAGGGTCCGGCGGCCATTAGCCTCACTCATGTGCCTGCTAGAGAGAGGAAAGGGACAGCTGCTGCAGACTTTTTCTCCTAGGGACACATTAGTTAGGTTCTAGGCTGCTTTGCTTGCTCCTGACTGATTATTATTCCTTTTTAAAGCACCCAGCAACAGCTCTTTTCAGAGCTCATCCTGTACATTTTTTTTTTCTGTGTGTCAAACTGACACTTTTGTTGCATGCACAGCCTTGCTAATTGATATTGTGTGTGCCACTGCCAGCAGCCCAGCACATTCAGTGACTACCTGTGTGTGTGACAGGGAGCTGCACATTGTACTACCCAGTACTCCATATACCCAGGTACCTGTTGTGTTTACTTAACCCACCTCATCACTGCATATACCTAGCTTTGTGTTGAGTGAACCCAGCTCACTGCATCTAACTACCCAGTACCTGTTGTGTTTACTTAACCCACCTCATCACTGCATATACCTAGCGTTGTGTTGAATGAACCCAGCTCTTGCATCTAACTACCTGTTGTGTTGAGTGAGAACCCGCCTCACTGCATCTTAAGTACCTGTACTGTTCAGTGAACCCAGCTCACTGCATCTAACTACCCAGTACCTGTTGTGTTTACCTAACCCACCTCATCACTGCATATACCTAGCGTTGTGTTGAGTGAATCCAGCTCACTGCATCTAACTACCTGTTGTGTTGAGTGAGAACCCACCTGGCCACCTCACTGCATCTAACTACCTGTTGTGTTGAGTGAGAACCCACCTCACTGCATCTTAAGTACCTTTACTGTTCAGTGAACCCAGCTCACTGCATCTAACTACCCAGTACCTGTTGTGTTTACTTAACCCACCTCATCACTGCATATACCTAGCATTGTGTTGAGTGAACCCAGCTCACTGTATCTAACTACCTGTTGTGTTGAGTGTGAACCCACCTGGCCACCTCACTGCATCTAACTACCTGTTGTGTTGAGTGAGAACCCACCTCACTGCATCTTAAGTACTTTTACTGTTCAGTGAACCCAGCTCACTGCATCTAACTACCCAGTACCTGTTGTGTTTACTTAACCCACCTCATCACTGCATATACCTAGCATTGTGTTGAGTGAACCCAGCTCACTGCATCTAACTACCTGTTGTGTTGAGTGAGAACCGACCTGGCACCTCACTGCATCTAACTACCTGTTGTGTTGAGTGAGAACCCACCTCACTGCATCTTAAGTACCTTTACTGTTCAGTGAACCCAGCTCACTGCATCTAACTACCTGTTGTGTTGAGTGACAACCCACCTGGCCACCTCACTGCATCTAACTACCTGTTGTGTTGAGCGAGAACCCACCTCACTGCATCTTAAGTACCTTTATTGTTCAGTGAACCCAGCTCACTGCATCTAACTACCTGTTGTGTTGAGTGAGAACCCACCTGGCCACCTCACTGCATCTAACTACCTGTTGTGTTGAGTGAGAACCCACATCACTGCATCTTAAGTACCTTTACTGTTCAGTGAACCCAGCTCACTGCATCTAACTACCCAGTACCTGTTGTGTTTACTTAACCCACCTCATCACTACATATACCTAGCGTTGTGTTGAGTGAACCCAGCTCACTGCATCTAACTACCCAGTACCTGTTGTGTTTACTTAACCCACCTCATCACTGCATATACCTAGCATTGTGTTGAGTGAACCCAGCTCACTGCATCTAACTACCCAGTACCTGTTGTGTTTACCTAACCCACCTCATCACTGCATATACCTAGCATTGTGTTGATTGAACCCAGCTCACTGCATCTAACTACCTGTTGTGTTGAGTGAGAACCCACCTGGCCACCTCACTGCATCTAACTACCTGTTGTGTTGAGTGAGAACCCACCTCACTGCATCTTAAGTACCTTTACTGTTCAGTGAACCCAGCTCACTGCATCTAACTACCTGTTGTGTTGAGTGAGAACCCACCTGGCTGCCTCAATGCATCTAACTACCTGTTGTGTTGAGTGAGAACCCACCTCACTGCATCTTAAGTACCTTTACTGTTCAGTGAACCCAGCTCACTGCATCTAACTACCCAGTACCTGTTGTGTTTACCTAACCCACCTCATCACTGCATATACCTAGCGTTGTGTTGAGTGAACCCAGCTCACTGCATCTAACTACCTGTTGTGTTGAGTGAGAACCCACCTGGCCACCTCACTGCATCTAACTACCTGTTGTGTTGAGTGAGAACCCACCTCACTGCATCTTAAGTACCTTTACTGTTAAGTGAACCCAGCTCACTGCATCTAACTACCTGTTGTGTTCAGTGAACCCAGCTCACTGCATCTAACTACCTGTTGTGTTGATTGAGAACCCACCTCACTGCATATAGCTAGCATACCCCCGAGATGGACAAAATGGACAAACCAGGTAGAGGAAGAGGTAGAGGCAGACCCAGAGGAAGGCCACCAGGCACCGGCAGGTCTATGGCTGTGCGAGGTGGTGTTACTGTGATTTCGTGTGGACCTGCCCCAAAATACAGTGCTCAGAAGAAGGCACGTGCCATCACTTCCCAAAATCGTGAGGAGGTGCTTGAGTATTTAGCACAGAACACCTCATCTCCCGCAGCCACCAGCGCTACAACAAGCACCACATCCGCTGCATTTAACACTTCACAGGACTTATTTGGTGGTGGTGGTGAAATCACTGATTCCCAGCCACTACTGCAACAACAACAAGAAGGCGCAGGTACACCACCTCATACGTCTGAGTTAGGTGGCGATAGTATTGACGTAACGTGTGTGGATGGAGATGATGGTGGACCACCTGAAGTTGGTGCACTTGAGGAGAAGTCTGAGGAAAGCGCAGCTGGCCAGGAGGATTATGATGACGATTATACGGATACCACATATGTTCCCGGTAGAGGAGATGACCAGGGGGACAGTTCAGAGGAGGAGTCAGAGAGGAGTAGGAGGAGACGACTCCATGATAGAAGCAGAGGGAGCTCGTCCTCAGAAACAGCTGGGGGCAGTGTCCGGCGCCATGTATCACCAGCTATGGCCAGCCAGCCAACATGCCCTTCAACGTCAGCTGCTGATGCCACCGTAGCGCCATCACCCCAGGGGGGTTCAGCGGTTTGGAAATTTTTTCACGTGTGTGTCTCAGATCGGAACAAAGCCATCTGTTGTCTCTGCCAGCAAAAATTGAGCCGTGGAAAGGCCAACTCTCACGTAGGGACAAGTGCCTTACGAAGGCACCTGGAGAGAAGGCACAAACAGCTATGGCAAGAACACCTGAGGAAAAGCAGCACCCCTCAAAAGACAAGCCACCCTCCTTCTCCTCTTCTTCCTTCAGGTGCATCGTCTTCATCCACTTTCTCCCTTGCACCTTCACAGCCACCCTCCTCCACACCGCCTCTTCCTTCTCCTCTGCCCACAGCAGTACCCAGCTGTCCGTAAAGGAAGTATTTTAGCGGAAGAAGCAAATGTCTGCCAGTCACCCTCTTGCCCGGCGTCTGACAGCTGGCGTGGCGGAACTATTAGCTCGCCAGCTATTACCATACAAGCTGGTGGAGTCGGAGGCTTTCCGTAAGTTTGTGGCCATTGGTACACCGCAGTGGAAGATACCAGGCCGCAATTATTTTTCACAAAAGGCCATACCCAAACTGTACCGTGCAGTTGAGAGGCAAGTGGTGTCATCTCTGGCACACAGCGTTGGGTCAAGGGTCCACCTGACCACGGATGCCTGGTCTGCCAAGCACGGGCAGGGCCACTACATTACATACACAGCCCATTGGGTCAACCTGGTGACCGATGGCAGCAAACAGGGAGTACGTGGCTGCGCAGAGGACTGACTTGTCACACCTCCACGGCTTGCAGGCAGGCCTCCAGCCTCCTCCTCTCCACCTGCTATCACCGCTTTGCTGTCGTCATCCTCCTCCTCCTCCTCCTTGGCTGGTGCCGCCATCTCCTCTCCAGCTACACAGCCCCAGCACCCCAGGGCCTATGCTGCATGCCAGGTGCGACGGTGACATGCAGTGTTAGACATGTCTTGCCTGAAAGCGGAGAGTCACACTGGAGCAGCTCTCCTGGCTGCTCTTAACAAACAGGTGGAGCGATGGCTGACCCCGCACAAGCTTGAGATCGGCAACGTGGTGTGTGACAACGGCAGCAATCTCATTGCTGCGTTGAATTTGGGAAAGCTGACACACATACCCTGCATGGCACATGTGCTTAATCTGGTCGTGCAAAGATTTGTGTCCAACTACCCAGGCTTAGAGGACATCCTGAAGCAGGCCAGGAAGTTGTGTGGGCATTTCAGGCGCTCTTACAAGGCCATGGCACGCTTTGCGGAGATTCAGCATAGAATCAACTTGCCGGTGAGACGCCTGATTTGCGGTAGCCCGACTCGCTGGAATTCCACCCTGCTGATGTTCTCTCGCCTGCTAGACCAGGAGAAAGCCGTCACCCAGTACCTGTATCATTACAGTACAAGGACACAATCTGGGAGGATGGGGATGTTGTGGCCCAACAACTGGACACTGATGCGAAATGCATGCAGGGTCATGGAGGCCTTCGAGGAGGTGACCAAACTGGTGAGTCGCGATGAGGGCACCATCAGCGACTTGATCCCCTACGCCTACTTCCTGGAGCGTGCCGTGCGTAGAGTGGTGGATACAGCTGTGGAGGAGCGTGAACAAGAAGAGTTAGGGCAGCAGGAGTCGTGGGAGCCATTTACACACGAACCCGATGTTTCCACAACACCGGCGGCAGCACAGAGGGGGGAGGAGGAGGAAGAAGAGGAGTCGTGTGGGGAAGGAGAGGAGTCAGACTCTGATGATGGTGATGATGAGGAAGGTGTTTCTGTGGAGGAGTAAGAGGCGGCGGAAGGAGAACAACCGCGGCAGCCATCACAGGGGGCTTGTGCTGCTCCACGTTCCTGTGGTATTGTTCGTGGCTGGGGGGAGGAAGAGGAGTTGCGTCCCGTCACTGAGGAAGAGCAAGAGGAGATGGAGAGTATGTCTGCATCCAGCTTTGTGCAGATGTCCTCTTTCATGTTGTCCAGCCTGTTGAGGGACCCCGTATCAAAAAACTCAAGACGAATGACCTGTACTGGGTGGCCACGCTACTAGACCCTCGGTACAGGCACAAAGTGGCGGACCTCTTACCAACTCAACAAAAGGCGGAAAGGATGCAGCACTTGCAGAACAAGCTGTCGATGATGCTTTACAATGCATTTACGGGTGATGTGTCTGCACAACGCAATCAAGGTACCACTGGCAGTAACCCTCCTCCTCCCAAGTCCAAGCAGGCAAGAACAGGACGCTCCAGCAATCTCAGGGTGATGTCGGACATGCGGACGTTCTTTAGTCCAACTCCTCACCATAGTCCTTCCGGATCCACCCTCCACCAACGCCTGGACCGGCAGGTAGCCGACTACCTGGCCTTGAGTGTGGATGTAGACTCTGCGAAAAGCGACGATGAACCCTTGGACTACTGGTTGCGCAGGCTTGACCTGTGGCCAGAGCTGTCCCAATTTGCCATACAACTTCTCTCTTGCCCTGCCGCAAGCGTCCTGTCAGAAAGGAACTTCAGTGCAGTTGGAGGCATAGTTACTGAAAAGAGAAGTCGCCTAAGTCACGACAGTGTTCAGTACCTGACCTTTATCAAAATGAATGAGGAATGGATCATGGAGGGCTACTGCACGACCGAAGACTAAGTCAGTCCCCACACACAGCATCTCTGCCTGCAGGCCGCTTGACTCCCTTCTCCACCACTACCAACAGGGTCCAGGACTCTAGGCGGATTCCTGAATTTTTAAGCCCGCTGCTAGCAGCGGCCGCTACACTAATTTTTCTGGTGCGTATACATGTGCCCACCCCCCTTCGTGATCATTACCTTGCTGCGGTGAAGGGGCTTGCGCATCACAATGAAGCAATGACCGCCGGCTATTTGAGTGTCTCGGGTGGGGGTGGCACACAAAAGATAATAAGGTCGTTGCTTCATTGTGGTCAGACCAAATTTGATCAGCTGGACAGTCACTGTTCTGTTATTCAGCTACATCAGCCGGGCGAGCATATGGGCTGAAAAGCCACCATCACCTGCACTCTCGTCATGGTGCGTACCAGTCCAGCACGGCCGTCACTACACAAATGGCTGTTTGCAGTCACTGTATACCTTTCACTGCATCTGTGACTGCACATTATACCTGGCAGTCAGTGCATAACTTGCACTTGAATGGATACACTTTCAAACAATTTAAAAAGACAACCATCTAAACTTTCAAACAATTTAAAAATACAACAATCTATCATTTTCAAAAAATGTAAAAAAAAGGGCAAAAAAACTTGCCCTCCGTAAAGCATTCTTGGCAAATGCTTTCGACTTGGTTTGTCTTCCGCTGGCTCAAGGGTCCATCTGACCACAGATGCCTGGTCTGCAAAGCACGGTCAGGTCAGCTACAGCATGGGTCTCAGCAGGCTCCCACTTCGGGCCGGAATCCAACCTTCAATCCCCGCGGTGACAATGGCAGACTTGCCCTCCATAACGGATTCTCGTTAAAGGATTTAAAGTTAATTCATTTCAATTAGGGCCGCAAAAGGTCCTCCTGAGTCCTGTATTGTTATTTTTGGTCACTACCTCGGGGCGGGCGTGCATGCCTGCCTGCCTCCCTCCTTGCCTGGATGTGTGGTGGTAGACGTTGATCAGGCTCCAACTCCGGAACGCAATACAAGAGGGAGCTCGTCCTCAGAAACAGCTGGGGGCAGTGTCCGGCGCCATGTATCGCCCGCTATGGCCACTTAGCCAACATGCCCTTCAACCTCAGCTGCTGATGCCACCATAGCGCCATCAGCCTAGGGGGGCTCAGCGGTTTGGAAATTTTTTTAACGTGTGTGTCTCAGATCGGAGCAAAGCCATCTGTTGTCTGTGCCAGCAAAAATTTAGCCGTGGAAAGGCCAACTGTCACGTAGGGACAAGTGCTTTACGAAGGCACCTGGAAAGAAGGCACAAACAGCTATGGCAAGAACACCTGAGGAAAAGCAGCACCCCTCAAAAGACAAGCCGCGGAGAACAACCGCGGCAGCCATCACAGGGGGCTTCTGCTGCTCCACGTTCCCATGGTATTGTTCGTGGCTGAGGGGAGGAAGAATGGATACACTTTTAAACAATTTAAAAATACAACCATCTAAACTTTCAAACAATTTAAAAATACAACCATCTAAACTTTCAAACAATTTAAAAATACAGCCATCTAAACTTTGAAACAATTTAAAAATACAACCATCTATCATTTTCAAAAAATTTAAAAAAAGGGCAAAAAAACTTGCCCTTCGTAAAACATTCTTGGCAAATGCTTTCGACTTGGTTTGTCTTCCGCTGGCTCAAGGGTCCATCTGACCACAGATGCCTGGTCTGCAAAGCACGGTCAGGGCAGCTACAGCATGGGTCTCAGCAGGCTCCCACTTCGGGCCGGAATCCAACCTTCATTCCCCACGGTGACAATGGCAGACTTGCCCTCCATAACGGATTCCCGTTAAAGGGTTCAAAGTTAATTCATTTCAAATACACAGCAGGGCCTCGAAAGTCCGCCTCCTGTATTGTTATTTTTGGTCACTACCTCGGGGCGGGCGTGCATGCCTGCCTGCTGCCCTCTTTGGATGTGTAGTGGTAGCCGTTTCTCAGGCTCCACACCGGATTCCATCCCTCATTCCCCGGCCATTACCCGGGGTCACAAATGGCAGACTTGCCCGCCTCCATATGATTCTCGTGAAAGGAATGTGGTGTCATCTTTGCCCGCCATAACTGGTTCTCGTTAAAGGATTTAAAGTACATTCATTTCAAATACACAGCAGGGCCTCGAAAGTCCTCCTCCTGTATTGTTATTTTTGGTCACTACCTCGGGGCGGGCGGGCGTGCATGCCTGCCCTCTGCCCTCCTTGGATGTGTAGTGGTAGCCGTTGCTCAAGCTCCACACCGGATTCAAACCCCTCATTCCCCGGCCATTACCCGGGGTCACAATGGCAGACTTGCCCGCCTCCACAGGATTCTCATTGTAGCGGTACTGAACAAGTACACAGCAAATAGAAAATGTAATTTAAAAACAAAACGTAAGCTTTTTAACAATGCCATGGAAAGTTGAGAAGGAAGTCACACATTACCTGACATCACTGAGTGAGGAAGAGCAATCTCGCCATGTTGCGCAGTAGTCCAGCATGGCCGTCACTACACAAACAGCTGTTTGCGGTGCGTTACACAGTGAGTTTGGTGTGTCAGTGTGAAGCAGTACTCTAATTACACTCCCTGATTGATGTATACACATGCAAGATGTTTTAAAGCACGTTAGGCCTGCAATTTAGCATTC
This sequence comes from Hyperolius riggenbachi, assembly GCF_040937935.1. Classification (NCBI taxonomy): domain Eukaryota; kingdom Metazoa; phylum Chordata; class Amphibia; order Anura; family Hyperoliidae; genus Hyperolius; species Hyperolius riggenbachi. The sequence goes on along the minus strand of NC_090650.1, from coordinate 210,458,542 downwards.
AATGTGATTTCTGCCCTTAAAACGCTGCTTTGCGTCACATCCAGATTTTTCCCCGGGACTTTTGGCATGTATCCCACTCCGCCATGCCCCCCTCCAGGTGTTAGACCCCTTGAAACATCTTTTCCATCACTTTTGTGGCCAGCATTATTTTTTCTATTTTTCAAAGTTCGCCTCCCCATTGAAATCTATTGCGGTTCACAAACTTTTCCGCGAATCAAACCTTCCGCGGAAGTTCGCGAACCTGGTTCGCGAACCGAAAATCGGAGGTTCGCGACATCTCTACTTGTATGTTGAATGAATGTCTGTCCCAGTCAAAATTCGAATCTTACATATGCTCATAGCAACCAGGGTGTCAATTGGTGAAAATTTGAAATCTAGTAATATTTCCACTATACCCCAAATTATAAAAAGTAGATACTTGTCTACATGTGGATAAAATCTTAAGCTTTACAAAACAATTTATTATGATGCTTCTATAGTAGGTCCCAATAATGGAATTATATCTTTCTAGCGACTAATAAGATGATAATTACTTGTAACATTCCATTCTCAAATACACAGATTTTCCTATTCTTATTATGCCACTGTTTATAGAACTAATAAATGTTTAATGTTGTAGTATATGTAGGTAGAGAAGAAATAATCAGAGTTATGTTAGGGTTTTTTCACATTAGGGTATCTTGTTTGTGGTCTAAAGATAATCAAACAAAATACATATCTGGTCAGCTGTACTTTATCATTGATACTTGCAAGAAAAAAGAAGTGGTACTCAGCCAGTTTCAAAAAACAATACAAAACTTTATTGCTGTCCAAAAATGGGGCTATCTATAAATGCACTGCATAAAATACCCTCCACAGAACTCACTGCCACCCCACTACTAAAATGCCCTAAAAATGTCCACTGAGGTGCATCCCTAAGGGAAGTAGTCCCCCGCCCTCTACTTTTAAGCTATTCCGGACTGGTCCACTCACTTGGCAGCAGCAATGGACTTTTGTGCCTTAATAACTGTGGGTGGTGACCTGCTGTAGAGTGTCAACACAACCCAAGATGCTAATCAAATGACCACAACTTATCCCAATGAAACATTCTAAACAGGTTTGCAGTGAAATACGGATCTCGATTGAACATTTGGAACACCCATGCTTGTGTAAACCTCCTCTTCCATGCACAGAAGTCTCTTTCTTGCTTACATTGCAGAGCCTGCCCTTTTTCCATGTGCAGCAGAAACCATTCATGTACAAAGAATGTCCTTCCCCATGTGCAGCTTCTAGTGCATAAAAGTTTCCCTCTTTTATATTCATATCTTTCATCCAACATCTTCAATAAAGATGGCCCGAACGGTTCGCCGGCAAATGGGATTCGCGATCACGGAGAACCGCAAACTTCTCCGGACGTTCGATTCGCCCCCATAGTGCATCATTAGGGTCAACTTTGACCCTCTACATCCCAGCCAGCAGGCACATTATAGCCAATCAGGCTACACTCCCTCCTGGAGCCCCCCCCCCCTTATAAAAGGCAGGCAGCATGAGGCATTGGACTCACTCGTGTGGCTGCAGTAATTAGAGAAGGGAGAGGAACCTGCTGCAGACATAGGGAAAGCTTAGTTAGGCTCTTGTTAGGCTTGTTAGCTTGCTCCTTGCTGATACTTATTGCTAAAAAAGCACCCCTCAACAGCTCTTTTGAGAGCTAATGCTGTTCTTGTGATCTATTTTTGTTTTTGTTTTTTGTGTGGCCCACTGACACTTGCATATACAGCCCTGTCAGTCAGTCGCAGCTGGCCCTTGGCCCCTTGCTATTGCTAATTCCTACTGTGCAACTGCCAGGCCCAGCACATTCAGTGCCTACCTTTTCACTGCATGTGTGTGACAGGCAGCTGCACATTTGTAATACCAATCACGGTCGAACTGCTCGGGCCATCTCTAATAATTAAAAGAACATTTGTAGCACAGAAAATAGTCTCATAGTTTTATTTTCAGTTATATAGCCTTTTTTAAAATTGCATCATTCTCTAATATATGCAGTTTACATGCTACACTCAGCATTTTAAATGATTTCACAGAGCAGAGCTAATGACTTTTTCAACTTTCCTCTGCAGGAAAACCATAAAAAAAAAAGAAACAATGAGAGACATTTGAGATAAGTGCTTCAAAAGACAGTGCTGTCCATGACTTTTTTTTTTTGGTCGTGGAGCTCAGATTAGCTCTTTTGCATAGATAACAACTGATGTTTCTTAACTCTTGTAAGAGTAAACCTGTAAACCTGTACTGGAAAAAATCTGTGCTGCTAATGTTTTATTTCTTACCTGTACCACACATTCAATTCATTATATCATACGTTTATTTTCACTTCAGGTTCTCTTTAAGCAGTTTCAAAAAAGATATTTTGTTTGAAATAAGTGCACTGCTATGATCTCTATCAATAAGCAGAAAATATAGAAACTGAACGCAGACGTCCTCTTCCATTGTCTCACACTGCCCACTAGTGACAAGTGTCCATAAATACACATTACAACAGTACTAATTAGAAGCAAGGACATGTAACAAAGAAGACATTAAAAAAAATGTGCTAATATAAATTGGACTGCAAACCTCTAAATAAATTGGCTGCTAAAGGGTTAAAATCTATAACAGCTTTTAGTTAAAGATGGCTGCATACTGTATAAAGTTTTGTGTACTTTAAATTTCTGTTCCCCCCCCCCCCCCCAAAAAAAAAAAATGATGATTGATTGAAAATGAATTACTCACACTTTGAACCATGGCAGTAAATATACAGTAAAGTCTGTAGCAGAGGAGTACAATCTGAAGGTGAAGATTGGCATGTTTAAAGTATGCATGCTTCTAGATCTGAATGAACAAGAATGAAAAAAAATCTCAAAACCCCATAAATAACTTGTACAATTGCCAAAAATGTTCAAGCCTGACCATTTAAAATTCTTGTAATTCTACAAAATCAATTGATTTTAGTTGATCAAGTTGAAACATTTAGATTACATTTGTGTTCAGTTCAATAAAGATTATTGAAAAAAGTGATCTGTGATCTGAAAAAATAAGAGACTTAGGCTACTTTCACAGTAGGATGTTGCGTTTGATGCGATGTTAAGGTCGCACAACGGGGCCCTAACACAATGCATATACAGTTTCACAGTGCGACGTTAAAGTCGCACGTTAGAAAATGTATTTACTATGGAACAAAAATGGCGCATGTGGAACATTTTAAAAAAGAAAAAAAAACATTACTGAGCATGTGCAACACAAGTAAAACAGCAGATTCATTGCTAAACGCACAGCATGCAGCACATTCTAATAACACTACACGTTACACACTAACGCAACGTGTGCACTGTGAATGTCACACAGACTTTGCATTGCTGTGCGTTACTCTGCGTTATAATATTTTATAACGCGCAACTTTAACGTTGCACTGTAACAGAGGCCTTAACGCAGTCACACACTGCTTTAGTCTCTTAATTTTTCAGCAGATGAGCTTTCAAAATCCAGATAAATAATATGACTACTTAAATCTCCATATTATCCAGACAGGCATCACATTACATTGCAGCCGCTGTCTTGTGTGAATGTTATCTAGTAGTATTGTAACATATTGTCTACATGGTTTTGATAAGCTGACATGCTTCAATCAGCCACTCATTCAACGAGTAATATAGAATTAAAATGTGTCCAATTACTAACATTTACACTTGCCTGTGGGATCTTGTAAATTATTACAAAGCAGTTGGGAAAAGTGTTTTTCATTACAACTAGCTTTAGTGAAACAAAACATTTACATTTTATTGGCAGAATGTTGTGATGTTTAATCACTTCAACCATAAGTCAGTGTTTCTCAAACATATTAGATCATGTACCCCTTTATAAAGGATGGTGTTTGCCTGTTGTGAGTCACATCCTCTTATGTACCATTGACACATATTTTTAATAGAGTATGGCTATGCATAAAACCTTTCTAAATATTAATTGGGCCCAATCCAATTCATCTTTTCTCCTAGGAGATAATTTTCATCTTCTGTTAAAAGTAACTTTTCAGCACTCTGTAGTTAAAAAAGTACCAATAAGTACGTTAAAAACTATTGTCAAAATTATTCTCAGTATTTTCTTGCTGGTGGCTTAAAAGGAATTTCATTGTGAAATATCCCCTTGGAGAAAACGTAGGGGAAATAGTGAATTGGATCAGGCCCATTATGGTTCAATTGACTAGACATATGTATTTAAATCTCTTTATATATGATTTGGAATTTTATTATCAGTACTTACTATAATAAATTTTGTGAAAAGCACGAGTATCCCCTGATCTCGACCTAAGTAACCCCTTGGTTTTGTGTACCTAGATTTTATGTAACACTAATACTACTACTAATAGTAGTAGTACTGCTAATACTAACAACAACAAAAATAATACATCTTAATTCATTATCTACAAAAATACACAGAACATTACTTTTTTGATATCATGCTATAGCATTATAAAGTAATATCTGGTAAATAGGTAACAAAATAGCCCGATTAAAAAAAATATATAGAACATATAAGGACATAATCCATAATACCGCCTGTAAAAGCTTTATCCATTTTCTTTCCCTGAGTTGCATAGCCTGCTATGTGCTGAAGAAAATGGGAATAAGCATCTTTTGACCACAAACAGATGTGCTTGATAAAGAAAATGTCAGCAAAAATACTAAAGCAACGTGTCACAGCAGCTTTCTGACAGATAGATGGAAAAGGTAAAATATGTCCGACAAGGTGTTCTTTTTGAGATTTAAAGATCACTGTGCAACTTTAAACATGTTTGTCACTTTGGCTCTGACTGGAACTATCTGGAGCTTCACAAGAACTTTATCAGCTAAGTGTAAAGGGAAAAAGAAGCCCATGCCTATTTATCTCAGCCAGGTTCCCTTCAAAGCCAACAAATAAATTATAGTGTACATTTGATACAAATTGATTTCTTAACTCAAATAACAATGTTGTCCCCCCAGTCAAACCATGTGTCACTCATTCGCTGGTCTGAGTGAAAAGCTCAATCTGCCCGTGTGACAGAAATAGGCCTGACGCATCTAACCAAGGAATGCTAATAATCCAGGCCTGGTCTAGGCCTTTGTGGACAGGCCGTGATAAGGAAAATCAGTCCACCCTGTCAAACACTGAAGCCCTGATCAGTGTTTGTTGCAACAAGCTATATGGGTCTTGGAGTTGCCATCCTATTTTTCTCGGCAAATGAGAGGAAAATAAGATCCTACCACTGCAGTTAAGATGCCAGCATCTATGATGAAGCTGAAGTGTAACCCATTGAATATCTTGAAGTGATCTTATCAGCTGGTGGAGAAATGAGATATTGGCAGCGGCTGTTCAGTTTCTTACAGCTGAGCAGGTTAATAGGGTTGGGAGACAGGCCACAAGCTAATTTGATTTACTTTGTCTTGATAAACACTGGCAGTCATCTTGCTGAAGAAATACACATATACATTGTAGCTTTTTGCTTTTGTTTTCTTCAAGGCACCAGGGAAGAATGCATTGTCAAAAAAATAAAGAAGAATAGGAAAAAAGAGGAATCTTTACTGTATTCTTGCTGAATTAGCTGAAAAAAAAAAAAGATAAAAACCACCAACTAATGTATTTTTTTCCTTACTTTTTTTTTTTACCATGAAGGACAGCTTTTAAAACGTCATGCAAAACACTCAATTTAATAATAAAAAAGTGACAAAAAAGGGCAGGAAGATAATACAATATATTACATTGACTATACTCTTCTGAGGGTGCCAAGTTCGTTTCTGATTCAGATGTAGCACCTGTGCTGCTGCGAAGCCACAGCTGACTCACTATAGCTGGGCCATGTACGGCTATGGGATTCAGATGCATGCTGAGGTAAACTACAATCGCACTGGCAATCTGGCACGCGATTCAGACAGCAAGCCTATTGACGGAAGAGGCAGTGTTTCCCCATCCAACTTGGATGTGGGGAAATGCTCCATATTCTGCACTAGTGGAAACAGGCCCTAAGCTAGCCTCCTTAGCGGTAACCCCGTGCTGGACACGGGGTAAGCCGCCGGAGGGTGCCGCTCAGGCCCTGCTGGGCCAATTTTCATAATTTTTTTTTTGCTGGACGCAGCTAGCACTTTGCTAGCTGCGCCAGCACCCCGATCGCCGCCGCCGCACGCCCGATCGCCGCTATCCGGTGCGGCGCGCGGCCCCCCCCCAGACCCCTGCGCTGCCTGGCCAATCAGTGCCAGGCAGCGCCAAGGGGTGGATCGGGTCTCCCAATGACGTCCCGACGTCGCTGACGTCGGTGACGTCATCCCGCCCCGTCGCCATGGCGACGGGGGAAGCCCTCCAGGAAATCCCGTTCCTGATCGCCTATCGCCGGAGGCGATCGGCGGGGCTGGGGGGATGCCGCTGAGCAGCGGCTATCATGTAGCGAGCCCTGGGCTTGCTACATGATTTAAAAAAAAAAATTAAAAAAAAACTGCTGCGCTGCCCCCTGGCGGTATTTTTCATACCGCCAAGGGGGCTAGCAAACATTTGGCACCGTGAGGTTGATACATTAATTTTCAAACAATCAATTGCACGGTGTCCTCTAAAACAGAGCTGTATAATTCAGCAATGCAATAAGCATAGCCTCCCAGCATTTAGGGAAATGGCGGAGAGCAGTTCCACAGCAGGACATTTACAAATGCCAGCCCAAATCTTAGCAAGCATGTGGAATGCAGTGTGGTCTGTTGCTGGTTGCTGGGGGTGCTGGATAATTCTGCCACATCAATTTTTGCTGTTAATTCCTTTCTTCAATGATAAAGCTAACAGCATTATTCTTTATTATATATTAAAACATAGAGTGGATTTCAACCTCCCAACGCTGTTAACCCTTTATCTCTCATCTCAGCTTGTTACCTGGGAAATTCACAGCCCATGATCTTGAGGCTCTCCCCCAGGAGAAATACTATACCAGCTCACATGGCACATATGATTGGGGAGTTCTCAGCAAACAAGGGTAGCAAAATGTCCATCCCATGCAGTGCACAGCATTGTGGACAAGTAGCTTTTCTCCACCCCCTGCTACAGAAGCAGAGGTAAATACCAAAGCATATGTGTTGACAGCCCCCAGTGGGTGATTTATGTTGGAATCTGGAAGACCCCATAATTTATAATAATCATCAATTTAAGTATTTATATAGTGCTGACATCTTATTCAGCACTATAAAGAGTATAGCCTTGTCACTTAACTGTCCCTCGGAGGGGCTCACAATCAAATTCCTACCATAGCCATATGTCTATGTATGTTTAGTGAAGTGTTTGTATCATAGCCTAGCGCCAATTTAGGGGGAAGCTAATTAACGTATCTGTATGTTTTTGTTTTTTTTATTATTTCAGTCTTTTTTAAAGGAAAAAAATAACTAAAACCAAAAATAGAAGCAGCAATCAAATAACACCAAACTAAATCTCTATTTGTGAGAAGAAAAGGAGGTAAAATTAATTTAGGTGCTAAGTTGTATGACAGAGCAATAAACAATTAAAGTTGTAAAGTGCCGAACTGTAAAAAATGGCCTGGCCACTAGGCGGTATAAACCTCTGGGGCTCAAGTGGTTAAAAGGCAGTTTATTGATAATAATCACCTAGGAGAAAACTTGAATAGGATCGGGCCATACATTATATGTTTCATAATGCTCTGATCTGGCTTATGAATAGAGAATGAGTTTTCCAGGTGCTTTTAAATATAGGTCTGAACAACTGGGAAGTGGCCTGTATATGTGTGTTGGACCTTGGAATGGTTTTTGCTTAATTATGAGGTATGTAGGTCTGACAGTGTCCAGTACACTGTATTTATGTAAATTAGGAGATCAAAGAAAAATGTATCCATAGTGGTACTACTGTGAAGCAGGGGGGTGGGTCAATCATGCTTTGGGGTTGTTTTGCTTCTGCAGGTACAGGGAAGCTTCAGCGTGTGGAAGGTACCATGAATTCTCTTCAGTATCAGGAGATATTGGATGAAAATGTGATGCAGTCCATCACAAACCTGAGGCTTGGGAGATGTTGGACCTTTCAACAGGACAATGATTCCAAGCTTACCTCCAAGTCCACTAGAGCATGGTTGCAGATTAAAGGCTGGAACATTTTGGAGTGGCCATCACAGTCACCAGACTTAAATCCGATTGAGAACCTCTGGTGGGACTTAAAGAAAGCAGTTGCAGCGCACAAGCCTAAGAATGTGACTAAACTGGAGGCTATTGCCCATGAAGAATGGGCTAAGATACCCGTAGATCGATGCAAAACACTTGTGTCAAGCTATGCTTCACGTTTAAAAGCTGTTATAACTGGAAAAGGATGTTGTACTAAGTACTAAGAATGAATTTCACTTTAGGGTTGAATAAAACTGATAATGATGTGAGCACAGAAAAGACATTTGTGGTTATTTCATTATAAATGTTATGTTATACTTGTCTGACTTACAAGTGCCTCTTTGAGTTAATTGTAAACAAGATGACTGAAATGATCAAAATCAATGTCAAACTGGGCAAATCCCTCAATTTCAGTGGGGGTTGAATAATTTTGAACACAACTGTAGATACAAGGATAAGCACATAGTAAATCTATTAAAGAGACCAAAAAGTTTTTTTTTCATAAAGATGAGCTTAAATATTTAATTTATCAAAAAGTGCAAAAATTGGTACACAAATCTTCAAAAGGTTCATCTTTAGACACAACTTCCCATGAAAAGGTGTACCGCCAAAATAATAGCAAGATCAATTGTTTAGAAAGACCAACATTGATTTGTTTCGGGTAGACCCTTCTTCAGGCCTTCACAAATGATTGTGTACATCTGCACTATATACACAGCACAAGATGGAATGACATCTGGACCAAAACTAAGCCAGGAATATCCATCTGAAATGTAAGCAGTGGAAAAAATGGAACAGCATCTGGACAACAATCAAGCGAAGAGTCACCACTTCCAATTAAAAAAAAATAAATGCACACAGGCACTTCCCCCGGTCAGTCCTGCCTGTGTGCAGATGGATATTCCTGTCTTAGTTTTGGTCCAGATGTTGTTCTATCCTGTGCTGTGTATATAGTGCTGATGTACACAATTGTTTGTGAAGGCCTGAAGAAGGGTCTACCTAAAACAAGTTGATGTTGGTCTTTCTAAACAATTGATCTTGCTATTATTTTGTTGTTGCACCTTTTCATCGGATGTCATGTCTAAAGATGAACCTTTTTGAAGATTTGTGAACCAATTTTTGCACTTTTTTGATACATTACATATTTAAGCTCATTTTTATTAAATAAATGTTGGTCTCTTCAATTAATTTACTATGTACTTATCCTTGTGTCTATACTAGTGTCTAGTACACTAGCTGTCTTGATAACGTATGTTACATGTGTAACACATGCTCCAAACCTTTGCCTCCTCATCTCCACCTATCCTGGGCCAGTGAATATATCACATATGTACTACTCTGTATCAGTTTGTGCTGCACCCCATGTTGGCTCATTAATTTGGCTAAAGCTAAAACTACCGGAACTTATTAGGGCTTTAAATCCCCCCAAAAAGTTACTGTATCTTTAAAAAATATTAATAATAATAATCACTGCCAGTTTCTAACCTGGCCCTGGTTATGTAATGTCTACTGCTTGCTTCTTGCTACATTCTGTCTTTCACTCTTTATCAGACACAACAAGCAGTGTAGTGCTGTTGTACACAGGGAGGGCTACTCATGCGCTCTAGTAGCTCATTAGATGATAAGAAATACATGGACACAATTTTCAGACTTGAAATTCTTGTAAGGAAGCCAGGGTAGTCTACTGAACAGATATAAATAAATAAAAACTTGTGCGTTAAAAAAGCTGTAATCTGTTTTGGCAACGACCACCGTGACAGCCAATAATAGCCTTCAGCAAAATCAACTGAGTTACCTTGAATTTCAAATCACACAGATGAAGATGCTCAGCACTGTGCTTGAATGTTGATGCAGCGTATCATGAGAAAATTATTATTCAAAAAACAAGCAAATGAACAAATGAACGTACAAACAAACAAGTAAGTGATAATAGAGTGGAATTATAGGTCAATTAAACAATTAGTCATCAATAAGCAAGTGCCACATTAAAAAAATAACATCAGTTTTAAAAAGTTTTGTTTTTATTTTCTCCACAAATCACCTGCAAAGAAAGTCACAAAAATATTGCCATTATTATTATATGACCCAAATATGTAAAACACAAAGAATGTAAATGTTGAACTAGGTTGCTGTACTATATCAAAATAATAGATAGGGAAATTTGAACATTATATGCAATTCTTACATGCCTCTAGGCTGTTTTATTCTGGGAAGCAATTCTTAAAGGTCAGAGGAACAGAACAGTCCAGGCAACATCATATACAAGAAGGAAAGAATGGGCTGGTAGCAAGGATAGCTTTAAAAAAGAAGAATCCAAGAAAATCGGGAAACTTCTCTTCATGACCTCAGATAGGTGATCCAAGTGTGCAGTGCTCTGTTACCGTAAAGCAAAAATAGACTTCTAGGTTTCAAGATAATGATGAAAGATATATATATATATATATTATTATTATTATTATTATTATTATATATATATATATATATATATATATACATATATATATATATACATATATATATATATGTATATATATATATATATATATATATATATACATATATTTATATATATATATATATATATATATATATATATATATATATATATATATATATATAAATATACAGTGTTGATCTGATACCTCATTATCCTATTTGAGTTTGGTCGAATTCGGATAGTAAACTATCCGAATTCACTCGAAGTTCGATATTCGAGTTAATCGAATATCCGATTCGACCTCGGATATCCGACGTCACTATCCGAGTCTGTATTCGAGTAAAATACTCGAGCTGGCCTTAAATAGCTTTTAAAACTTGTATTTGAGGTCAATGATGCATGAAACCACCTTTTTATGAAGAAAAACATCAAGTGATTATGTGGTGATGCAGTAGTTATAAAAAAGGTATCAAAAATAGTAAATTAACTTCATGAAAAGTGTTTGCATGAGAAGGTGTGTCCAAAATGGTTGTTGGAAGTCTTCATTTACGTCGTCTTCATCTTCTTCTTCTATATCTTCTTCTTCTATATCTTCTTCTTTTTCTTCTTCTTCTATATCTTCTTCTACTTGAATCTTCTTCATCTTCTACTTCTTGTATCTTCTTCAATTATCTTTTTCTTCTTCTATATATTCTTCTTCTTCCTCTTCTTCTATATCTTCTTCTTCTTCTTCTTCTTCTTCTATATCTTCTTCTTCTTCTATATCTTCTTCTTCTTCTTTTTCTATATCTTCTTCTTCTTCTTCTTCTATATCTTCTTCGTCTTCTATATCTTCTTCTTCTTCGTCTTCTTCTTCTTCTATATCTTCTTCTACTTCTTCTTCTATATCTTCTTCTTCTATATCTTCTTCTTCTATATCTTCTTCTTCTTCTTCCTCTTCTTCTCTATCATTATATTATGTGTCTTGGTTTTCCTTTCTTTTGTAATATTTTTTTTTACTTCATTTGTGGAAATATTTTATTTTAATAACAACACCATAGTTATATTTGTGTTGATGGCATAATAGGCAGTGGCACATTGCAAGCCACAGCACCTTTTTCTGTGTACCCTGGTGGTGGTAAAACACAGACATCAGCAGGAGGAGGAAGTAGTTGCAAGTTGTAGTGTGGTAATAGCTGCCTGGTAGGAGAGTGGGTGGCAGCAGAAAATAGTTCTTCTTCTGTCCTCCCTGGCAGTGGTAGCAGCACACAGACAGCAGAAGCTCAATGCAGCTACAGGAGGAGGAGTAGTGTGTGTCATGCTGTGTTATGTGACTGACATAATAGGCCCTGGTTCCGAGCGGTGGTACCAGGGCCATAAATAAACACCATGAGGTTCCAGACAGCGTTCGTGAAGCCCACATTGTGTCCAATGCACAATTGGGACAGCACAGTTTTCAACCCGGACACCTCTAAATTAATTACAATTTTTTTTTCAAATTGATGCAGCTATTTTTGAGCGGAATTGCTGGTGGCACTGGCGCATGGGCAGCAGCACCTTGTAATGTGTTCCCTGGCACTGGAGACACAGACAGCAGGAGGAAATACAACAGCAGGCAGCGTGAGGATGATGAGTGTGTGGCAGACTGGCAGCAGGCAGCAGGAGGGCAGGCAGCAAGACATAATAGGCCCTGGTTCCTAGCGGTGGTACTAGGGCCGTAAATAAACAGCATGAGGTTCCAGACAGCGGTCGTGAAGCCCACATTGTGTCCAATGCACAATTGGGACAGCACAGTTTTCAACCCGGACACCTCTAAATTAATTACAATTTTTTTTTCAAATTGATGCAGCTATTTTTAAACGTAATAGCTGGTGGCACATGGGCAGCAACACCTTGTAATGTGTTCCCTGGCAGTGGAGACACAGACAGCAGGAGGAAATACAACAGCAGGCAGCGTGAGGAGGATGAGTGTGTGGCAGACTGGCAGCAGGCAGGAGGGCAGGCAGCGAGACATAATAGGCCCTGGGTTCTAGCGGTGGTTCCAGGGCTGTAAATAAACAGCATGAGGTTCCAGACAGCGGTCGTGAAGCCCACATTGTGTCCAATACACAATTGGGACAGCACAGTTTTCAACCCGAACACCTCTAAAATAATTTATTATTTTTTTTTCAAAATAATGCAGGCAGCTATTTTTGAGCATAATAGCTGGTGGCGCATGGGCAGCAGCACCTTGTAATGTGTTCCCTGGCACTGGAGACACAGATAGCAGGAGGAAATACAACAGCAGGCAGCGTGAGGAGGTTGAGTGTGTGGCAGACTGGCAGCAGGCAGGAGGGCAGGCAGCGAGACATAATAGGCCCTGGGTCCTAGCGGTGGTTCCAGGGCCATAAATAAACACCACGAGGTTCCAGACAGTGGTCGTGAAGCCCACATTGTGTCCAATACACAATTGGGACAGCACAGTTTTCAACCCGGACACCTCTAAAATAATTAAAAAATTTTTTTTCAAAATAATGCAGGCAGCTATTTTTTAAGCGTAATAGCTGGTGGCGCATGGGCAGCAGCACCTTGTAATGTGTTCCCTGGCAGTGGAGACACACACAGCAGGAGGAAATACAACAGCAGGCAGCGTGAGGAGGTTGAGTGTGTGGCAGACTGGCAGCAGGCAGCAGGAGGGCAGGCAGCGAGTCATAATAGGCCCTGGGTCCTAGCGGTGGTTCCAGGGCCGTAAATAAATTGCATAAGGTTACAGACAGCGGTCGTGAAGCCCACATTGTGTCCAATACACAATTGGGACAGCACAGTTTTCAACCCGGACACCTCTAAAATAATTTATTTATTTTTTTCAAAATAATGCAGGCAGCTATTTTTGAGCGTAATAGGTGGTGGCGCATGGGCAGCAGCACCTTGTAATGTGTTCCCTGGCAGTGGAGACACACACAGCAGGAGGTAATACAACAGCAGGCAGCGTGAGGAGGTTGAGTGTGTGGCAGACTGGCAGCAGGCAGCAGGAGGGCAGGCAGCGAGTCATAATAGGCCCTGGGTCCTAGCGGTGGTTCCAGGGCCGTAAATAAATTGCATAAGGTTACAGACAGCGGTCGTGAAGCCCACATTGTGTCCAATACACAATTGGGACAGCACAGTTTTCAACCCGGACACCACTAAAATAATTTATTTATTTTTTTCAAAATAATGCAGGCAGCTATTTTTGAGCGTAATAGCTGGTGGCGCATGGGCAGCAGCACCTTGTAATGTGTTCCCTGGCACTGGAGACACAGACAGCAGGAGGAAATACAACAGCAGGCAGCGTGAGGAGGTTGAGTGTGTGGCAGACTGGCAGCAGGCAGGAGGGCAGGCAGCAAGACATAATAGGCCCTGGGTCCTAGCGGTGGTTCCAGGGCCATAAATAAACAGCATGAGGTTCCAGACAGTGGTCGTGAAGCCCACATTGTGTCCAATACACAATTGGGACAGCACAGTTTTCAACCTGGACACCTCTAAATTAATTACAATTTTTTCTTTTTTCAAACTAATGCAGGCAGCTATTTTTGAGCATAATAGCTGGTGGCGCATGGGCAGCAGCACCTTCCTTGTAATGTGTTCCCTGGCAGTGGAGACACAGACAGCAGGAAGAAATACAGCAGCAGCAGCAGCAGGTGTAATGTGTGTGCGCCACTTCATGTCCCCCTCTCGCCGACAACAGGGGCCAGGAATTCGCCTTCCACCCAAGCCTGGTTCATTTTGAGAAACGTCAGTCTGTCCACAGACTTGTGAGACAGACGAGATCGCTTCGCAGTGACGACTCCACCGGCTGCACTGAAGCAACGCTCTGACAGTACGCTGGAAGGGTGGCAGGAGAGCACTTCCAGGGCGTACTGCGCAAGCTCGCTCCAGATTGGCAGGTGCTTGACCCAATACTCCATGGGATCAACAGGGGCAATGCTGTCAAGCCCGCTGAAGGACCCCATGTAGTCAGCCACCATGCGGGTGAAGCGCTGTCTGTGACTGGAGAAGGATGCTGCTGCAGGCACCTCCTCTCTAGTCCTTGGCGGCTCTACACTCATGTAGAGCTCGTTGGTCAGAGACAGCTGGTCTGTGGTGCGCGTGCGCTTGCTGCTGGTGGATGCAGGCACCTGCTGCTGCCTCTGTGCTGGCTGGACAGTGGGGGTGGATGTCTGAGGGAAGGCTTCCTCCAAACGCTCAACAAGGGACAGCTGCAAATCCCTCATTTGTTGCGCACGGTCTCCTTCTGCAGGCAGGAACTGGCTGAGCTTCTCCTTCAGACGTGGGTCCAGCATCATGCAGATCCAGATGTCCTCCCTCTGCTTCATCTGGATGACCCTTGAGTCCTTGCGCAGGCACCTCAGCATGTGCGCTGCCATTGGGAAGAGTCTGGCCACATCTGCTGGCACATCATCGGCAGCCCCAGAGCCGACAGTGCTGTCCTCCTCTTCCTCTGCCTCCTCCACCTCATCCTCTCTCCACCCCCGCACCAGTCCAGCTGCGCTCTGCTGCTCCCCCTCATCAGCAGCAAGGTCAGGGACCTCCACCAACTCCAAGCCCTCCTCCTCAGAGGTGGCCTGTGAAGCTGCCTGCAGCTCCTGCTGGTCCAAGGCTGCGGCTCCCTCTTCCAGCAGTGCATACAGGGCCCTGTCCAGCACACACACCAAGGGGACCCACTCGCACACCATTGCATGGTCCCTGCTTACCATCTTGGTGGCCTGCAGGAAGGGTGCCAGGACTGAGCACACCTGCTGCATGTGCCCCCAGTACTCCGTGGAGATGATGGATGGGAGGTTGGTGGCGGCACGCCCAGTTGCAGTGATGGAGGTAATTGTTGCTCGTGCAACGTACTGGCTGACAGCCTGCCTCTTTTCACCCGGATGCTCCAACATCGCCAGGGTGGAGTTCCAGCGAGTTGGAACATCGATCATTAGCCGGTGCTGTGGCAGGTGCAGCTCCTTCTGCACCTCTTCCAGGCTCGCTACGACTGCAGGAGAGTGCCGGAAATGACGCACAACCTTCCTTGCTGCCTCAAGGAGTCGGTCCATCTCCTGGTAGGTCCGCAGGAACTTTTGGACTACCAGGTTCAGGACGTGCGCCAGGCAGGGGATTTGGGTCAAGTCTCCCCTGCTGATTGCAGCAACCAGGTTTGCCCCATTGTCGGACACCACCTCTCCGACTCTGAGGCCTCTGGGGGTCAGCCAATTCCTCTCCTGCTCTCAGAGTTTGGCCAGGACATGGTTTGCCATCAGTTTGGTCTTCCCCAGGCTGACCAATTCCAGCAGCACCTGCTCTGACAGCGCCCGATGCTGCTCCCCCCTCCTCACCCCCTTCCACCAAGCTGACCCAATGCGCGGTGAAGGACAGATAGCGGCCTGTCCCAAACCGGCTGCTCCATGAGTCCATGGCGACTTGGACCCGTTGACCCACCGCGTGATCCAGCCCTCTCCCGACATTGGCCATCACAGAGCGGTGAAGTGCAGGGATGGCCGTGCGTGCAAAATAATGTCGGCTGGGGATTGGCCAATCGGGGGCTGCACACATCAGGAGCGCACGCGTGTTGCTCCCCTCCTGCACAAGGGAATAAGGCAGGAGTTGGGAGCACATGGCCCGTGCCAGCAAGCCGTTCAGCTGACGCACGCGATGGCTGCTGGGAGGCAGAACCCTGACCACCCCCTGGAAGGTGTCGCTGAGCAGGGTCTGGCGACGTCTTTTGCTGGCACGGGTATCACTGGAGGGAGCAGAGGAGGCCACTGAGGACTGGCTGCCAGAACAGGCCTCAGTGTCAGCGGCAGGAGTTGCAGAGGGAGGAGGAGCAGTGCGTTTTTGATGCACTCCTGCTGGTGCTGCTGGAGGAGGTGGAGGAGGGTGGGTGGCTGCTGCCGACGGCTTCGCAGTGGTGGCGGGTCTGCCACTGCCAGCTTCTTTCAACTTCATGAACTCCTCATGCTCATGGAAGTGTTTCCCTGCCAGATGGTTGACCAGAGAGGTGGTGCCGTACGCAGAGGGCTCCTACCCTCTGCTGAGCTGCTGGCGGCACTGGTTGCAGGTGGCATACTTGCACTCCACATGTGGCAGGGTGAAAAAACTCCAAATTGGGGAGGTGAAGTTGCCCCTTCGGCTGGAAGGTGCTGCTGCCTGTGGTGGTTAGGGTGGGGGGGGGGGGGTTCTTGGTGCGGCTGGTGGCACTGGCAGAACTCTCCGCCTCTGGATCAGCACGCGGTGTGGCCTGCATACCACGCCCACTTCTGATCCTGCCTATGCCTGCGATGCTGATCTTTATAGCAAGGCCCGCAGATGCATCCTCCTCCTCCTCCTCAGAGCTGATGACATCCCCAGGATCTGCCACCCAGTCTCTGTCGTTCACCCTGTCATCATCATCCTCCCCCTCCGCAAACATGTCCTGCTGGGATGACCCCACAAACTCCCCTTCTGCATGCATGGGCTGAGGGACAGTCACCACTGTCTTACTGTCCAAAGCATCATCCCCCAAAGTGCCCATCAGCATTTCTTCCTCCTCCATTGCCAATTCTGCCGCAACAGCACTCCATAGCCCCGCTGTGCTTGGGGATAAGAAGGTGCTGAGTGACAGGGTGCTGGTGTTGCCCGCTGGGGCTGGAGAACTGCACTCCTCCTCCTCCTCCTCCCCAGGCAGTGCTGGGCGGCTGCTGCTGCTCTTGTGAACAGGAGTGGTGGCGGCGGTGGAGGACTCGGTTCCAGAGCTAATGGTGGCCTGCTCATCCACCATCAGTTCCACCACAGAGTCTGCGCCCTTCTCCTCAATAGGACGGCTACAAACTGGCGGTGGGAGGAACATCTGCGCCACACGCTGCTGCTGCTGCTGTGTCTCTGCAGCGTGACTCCCAGCTGTTGGGCAGCCAAGGCGTCCATGGCTAGTGGCTAATGGCGGAATAGCCACTGGTGCAGATGCAGAACTGCGCATGGTGGTGGTGGTGGCGCAGCTGCCATGCCCACGACCTCCTCTCTTGCTGATGCCCTTGCTGCCCTTGCTGCCCCTGCCCAAACCGCGGATGCCAGTGCCAGACATCGTATACTTTTAATATTATACAAATGAAAAAAAAAAGTTATGTATAGGCGGGTGGGACAAGTGGGGAACTTTAATGGGGTGGGACTGGTGGTGGTGGTGGGTGTGTGAGGTGACGGACAGGTGTACTCTACAGCAGAGATCGGTGTAGCGCTAACGAGAGAGTGCGCAGTGCGCACACAAAGACCCTAGTTGATGCTGACTGACCCTGTCCCTATACACAGACTACAGTACAGTACAATTCAGCGAATACACAATACAAGTAATATAAACAATAGGACGGGTGTAGCACTAACGAGAGGGTGCGGACAGTGCAGACGTGCACTGCGCACACAAAGACCCTAGGTAACGTGGTGACGGACGGTCCCTATACACAGACTAGAGTACACTACAGTACTAACCAGGCGCGTCGCTAGCGTCACATATCGGTGGCACGTGCCACGGATATGGCTTTGGGGTGCCCCTAATGACTGCTCTGGGGTGCCACGAATGTTTTTACTTTGCGCGGCCGTCGTTTACACAATACGGCGGCCGCCATGTTGTGGGCGGTGCTTGCCGCTCAGAAGCACTGCTGGTCCCCTTGTCCATCCGCCCCCTGCCCAATCAGGAGCACCAGGCAGGGGGCGCGAGATTGAATGAATAGGCAGGGGGCTGGAGAGAGCGTGAGTAGCTCCGCCCCCTGCACGTGTAGTGAAGCCATCTCGGAGGAGCCAGTTTTGAATTGCCCGCCCGGTGCCCGCTGACCCTCGCTGATCCTCTGCATGCCATGCCACCAAGAGGGACTAAGAAGAAACCTCTGCTGCAGAGAGTGAGGGGGAGAACTGCCAGAGCCAGCCTGGAGGTCGGACTCCGGACACAGGCAGGATGCAGCCGCGGAGGCGGCAGCTAGATAACCCCCTGCGTGGCAGACTGCAGACTCCAGACCAGGGAGGAGGTAGTAATGTACTGTTTACTCTGCCAGGCTTTGTGTGTGTGTGTGTGTGTGTGTATAGTGTGTCTGTATAGTGTGTCTGTCAGTGCCCCAGCCTCTGTGCCCCATTGTGTATGTATGTATGTATGTATGTATGTGTATGTATGTGTGTATGTATGTCTGTGCCCCATTGTGTGTGTCTGTGCCTGAGCCCCATCCTCCATGTCCCATTACAGTCTAGGCTGTTACTGTGTGCCTGTACTGATAGCTGCAGTGTGTGCTGATCTCTGCTGCCTCCAGTATGTACAGTATAAGCCGTTTCTCTGTACCTGTACTGATACTAAACTAGCTGCAGTGTGTGCTGATCTCTGCTGCCTCCAGTATGTCCAGTATAAGCCGTTACTCTGTGCCTGTACTGATAGCTGTAGTGTGTGCTGATCTCTGCTACCCCCAGTATGTACAGTATAAGCCGTTACTCTGTACCTGTACTGATAGTAAACTAGCTGCAGTGTGTGCTGATCTCTGCTGCCTCCAGTATGTTCAGTATAAGCCGTTACTCTGTACCTGTACTGATAGTAAGCTAGCTGCAGTGTGTGCTGATCTCTGCTGCCTCCAGTATGTACAGTATAAGCCGTTACTCTGTGCCTGTACTGATAGTAAACTAGCTGCAGTGTGTGCTGATCTCTGCTACCTCTAGTATGTACAGTATAAGCCGTTACTCTGTGCCTGTACTGATAGTAAACTAGCTGCAGTGTGTGCTGATCTCTGCTGCCTCCAGTATGTACAGTTTAAGCCGTTACTCTGTACCTGTACTGATAGTAAACTAGCTGCATTGTGTGCTGATCTCTGCTACCTCCAGTATGTACTGTATAAGCTGTTACTCTGTGACTGTACTGATAGTAAACTAGCTGCATTGTGTGCTGATCTCCGCTACCTCCAGTATGTACTGTATAAGCTGTTACTCTATGCCTGTACTGATAGTAAACTAGCTGCAGTGTGTGCTGATCTCTGCTACCTTCAGTATGTACAGTATAAGCCATTACTCTGTGCCTGTACTGATAGTAAACTAGCTGCAGTATGTGCTGATCTTTGCTACCTCCAGTATGTACTGTATAAGCTGTTACTCTGTGCCTGTACTGATAGTAAACTAGCTGCAGTGTGTGCTTATCCCTGCTACTTTCATTATGTACAGTATTAGCTGTAAAGCCTGGTACACACATACAATTTTGATTAGCCAATTTTAGCTCTGTTCATCAAATTCATTATTTGTTGGCCCACTTACTGCATGGGGTTGGTAAAATTGGTCAGTGATTGACCATTCAAAATTGTATGTGCGTATACATCTTTGATTTATGCCTATACTGATTGTCAATTATTTAAATAAAGGACATGGGGCTCCATCTAATATTTTGATGGGCAGGCCGACTATCTGTAGCTTACACCGCTGCTAAGTTCATGTAAATTTGGCCCCACCCATGGCCACGCCCACTCACGGTATGACCACGCCCACAATAGAAGAATCTAGCTAAACAATAGAACAGGTGTGACTAGATTACAGAGAGCAGATACAGGACAGGTATAGCAGTAAAGCTGGGCCTTGCTAACTACAAAATAGTACAATAATCTATCTAACACAGAAGTAGTACAGTAGAATAGGACAGGTGAGAGCACAGGTAAGGTAAGGTAACTAGTAGAGACTAGAGCACAGAGCAGGGCAGGCTGCCTTGCCTAAGCACAGGGCCTAGCTGCTGGCTGCAGCTGCAGCAGCACCAGTGACAGTCTCCCTCCCTAGTCCCTAATCACACAAACTAAACTGCCTAAAATACAATCTATCTACAATACAAAGCAATACAGGTGAATATCAAGTGTTGGAGTGTAAAAACGCTAGGTGTATTGAACAATAAATGCACTTGCACAGACAAAAAGCACTGGAGCAGTCTCTCAGTACAATCAGTCAGTAAGTCGCAAGCAGGACGAGTGAGGCAACATGGCGCCCGCTATTTATAGCGGGGGGGCTTGGCCAGGCTCCCCCTGTTAAGCTTGGAGGTGTAATCTCCACAGTCAGCATACAACACATAAGCTGACGTGAAGGAGGTACACACACCAGCACAAGGGATCAGGATATCCCCAGTTTAGTGGAGGAGAGGACTGACTCCAATAGGAGATTGTGGTGCACAGAGCCGGTGCAGATCCGAACAGCCACAAACAACACTTTCGTAATAACGTCTCAGCGCAAAGTAGCGCTGAGCGCATAAACCAGGACTGAGGAGATCAGAACAAGTAGACAGAATGAACGCTTGCTAGCTAGCGGCTACTTAGCGACAGCAAGCGTCCAAAACCAGACAGACTGGAATGAGGCAGCCAATGCGTTGCGGCGATGGCGTGCCTCACAAAGACAGGACAGGATAGTCAGAAAATAGCAGGATCAAGATAGATGAACGTAACACAGATAAATATACAACAAGTATGATTTCCTAGCGTATTACAATTACAGCTATCAATGAAACTATTCGTAACGTCTGACTAACATATGTATATATCGGCAATGAACCGATATATGACATAAGCAGGAACTCTGACTAAGACTGGAGTAATACAGGGAACAGGACTCAGAAGGATTCGCTATCTCTTCGCAGAGATGAACGCAATCCACAAACAGGACCAGGAACAGGATAACTAGCTCAGCGTGCTGGAACGCTGACTAACGGAACACAGGATATAAACAGTTCGTGTACGTATATATCAGCGACACTGATGTATCAACGTAACACGAATACAAGGAAAATAACAAAATGCGCAAGTATGCGTATATATTGGCGATGAACCAATATATGACACAAGACAAGCAAGTAACAACTTCTAGAACAAGAGCAGAACTAGGAGGACTCGCTGACCCCTTCGCAGGAGTCAGCGCAGTCCACACGGACCAGGAACGAGGTGGGGCACGAGCAGAGTAACAGATAGAATCTGAGACTATGGTAGCCCATGAGACATTGCAGGAAGCAGTTCTTTATACTGAGGTCATCCAATGGGAGCAGACCTGCAGATTCCCACACAAGTGAATGGTAATTAATCACAGGCTGATAGCAGGAAAAGGCAGACAATGATATGCAGCCTGCAGGAAAGGGACTGCCCCTCCACTGCAGCAGACAATGTTTGTTTACACAAGAGCATGTTAAACTGTCATTAATTTCAGAGTGACTGCAGATGGAATCAGCAACTAGTTTAAGTGCAAACCAAACTATGCAAGAAAATGCATGTAATGACATCAGAACTGCTTGGGTTACAATACCACTGCAGCCAGCAGTAAACGCTGCAGACATGATCATAACACCCCCTCTGTGATTGGCTGCAGTCAGAGGGCTGGGAGCCCTCTAATTCGCTTGTGAGGACTCGAGGTGACGTCTGACGTGATGCTATCCGAGCGGATGACGCTATCCGAGCTCGGATAGCTAGGATATCTCCGCATAGCTGATTGCTATCCGAGTGCGCTCGGATAGCACAGCCCAGATAGCTAATACTATTCGAGCTCGGTATTCGAGCTCGAATAGTGAAAAAAGAGCTAGGATATCCGAGTATCTCGGATATTCTAGCTTGGATGAGCACCACTGTATATATATATATGTATATATGTATATATATATATATATATATATATATATATATATATATATATATATATATATATATATATATATATATATATAATACTAGCTGGTCGCCCGGCGTTGCCCAGGTATGTAATTGGCTAGTGTTAGCTCTGTCCACTTTTTCTAATCCTCACACACAATTACCTAGTTTGTGAGCTTTGCGGTCGTTGGCATCAATAATTGGCTGTGGCTCTACTACTTTGAAAATCAATCAGTGAATTTTGATTAGCTTTTGTAGGCGTCCACCTACTTTTCTGAATATTAATCTCAGTCACCCACTGTGCAAAGTTTAAGAACCCTGCCATTGACAGACAGTATAAGAATGGCTGCAGTTTACATTCTGGCAGTTCAATTTTTATTTTTCTCCACCCACTGATGTCCTGATGTTTCCTGGGTATGTATTTGGCTGCTGTTGGCTGTGGCCACTTTTTCTAACCCTAACACACAATTGTCAATAGTCAATGACCAAGTTTGTGAGATTTGTGGTCTTTGGCATGAATAATTTTCATTGAAATGAAACACATCTGATTCGCTGTTTGTAGCCCCACCGCTTTTCTAAATATTTAACCCCAGTCACCCAATGATCAACTGTACCAGGTTTGAGGCTTGTGCCATTAACAGTGCAAAAATGGCAGCAATTAAATATTTGCCTTGAAAATCAATAGGTGAATTGTGATTGGTTTTTGTAGGCTCCACCCACTTTTCTGAATATTAATCCCAGTCACCCAGTGACCAACTGTGCAAAGTTTTAGAACCCCACAATTAATAGTGTAAGAATGGCTGCAGTTTACATTTTCCCAGGGAAATTTGTGTTTGTCTCCGCCCACTGAAGACTCGGCATTGCCCAGGTATGTATTTGGCTGGTGCTAGCTCCGCCCACTTTTTCTAACCCAAACACAAAATTACTTAATGACCAAGTTTGTGAGCTTTGAGGTCTTTGGCATCAATAATTTGCATTAAAATAAAATAAATCTGATTGACTGTGGCTCCACCCCTTTTCTGAATTTGAACCCCAATCACCCAATGGCCAACTGTACCAGGTACAGGTGATTAACAGTGCAAGAGGCTTGTACCATCAACCGTGCAAGAATGGCATCAATTAAATATTCCCCTTAAAGATTAATAGGTGGATTTTGATTGGCTTTTGTAGGCTCCACCCACTTTTCTGAATATGAATCTCAGTCACCCAGTGACCAACTGTGCAAAGTTTGAGAACCCTACCATTAATAGTGTAAGAATTGCTGCAGTTTACATTTTCTCAGTGAAATTTGTATTTGTCTCCGCCTACTGAGGACCCAGCATTGCCTGATTATGTATTTGGCTGGTGTTGGCAGCGCCCACTTTTCCTAACCCTAACACACAATTACTCAATTACTCAATGACCAAGTTTGTGAGCTTTGCGGTCTTTGGCATCAATAACCTGCATTAAAATGAAACAAATCAGATTGGCTGTTTGGGGCTCCACCCCCTTATATAAATTTAAACCCCAGTCACGCAATGATCAACTGTACCAGGTTTGAGGCTTGTGCCATTAGCAGTGCAAGAATGGCAGCAATGAAATATTCCCCTGAAAAATCAATAGGTAATTTTTGATTGTTTTTTGTAGGCTCCACCCACTTTTCTGAATATTAACCCCAGTCACCCAGGAACCAACTGTGCAAAGTTTGAGAACCCTACCATTAACAGTGTAAGAATGGCTGCTGTTTACATTTTCTCAGTAAAATTTGTATTTGTCTCCGCCCACTTATGACCCGGCGTTGCCCGCTTATGTATTTGGCTGGTGTTGGCTGTGCCCACTTTCCTAACCCTAACACACAATTGATCAATTACTCAATGACCAAGTTTGTGAGCTTTGCGGTGTTTGGCAACAATAATTTGCATTGGAATGAAACAAATCTGATTGGCTATTTGTGGCTCCACCCCCTTTCTGAAATTGAACCCCAGTCACCCAATGATCAACTATACCAGGTTTGAGGCTTGTGCCATTAACAGTGCAAGAATGGCAGAAATGTAAATATTCCCCTTGAAAATCATTAGGTGAATTTTGATTGGCTTTTATAGGCTCCAACCACTTTTCTGAATAATAACCCTAGTCACCCAACGACCAACTGTGCAAAGTTTGAGAACCCTACCATTAACAGTGTAAGAAAAACAAAAGTTTGCTTTCTTAAAACAGAAAAATTTTGCGATAATTCAGGTTGGAGTGAGCTTGAGATGTCTCCCAGTGCATCACTGCTGAAAATATGCTAATTAACCATTATCCATTGTTACCCTTAGAAGCTAAACACACCTCCAGAATAGTGTTGTCTGGATCATGAACGATTCGGATCTTTGATCCGAATCTATTTTGTGAGTCGAATCATCCGAATCATCAAAATGAGTGATTCGGATCGAAAAAGGGGCTGGGCAAGGAGCGAAACGCCCCCCTCTCAGCGTGCAGCGGGGTCCTGGAACCAGAGCAGGGATGGATCGCTGAGTTGGATGAGAGCCAGCCTTGCAGCCAAAGGCAGATGAGAGAGAGAGGGGACATGGGTGCCACTGCCAGATATGTGTAGAGCACACATACTGGCTGCAATGTGCTGCTCATTATAGGCTGGCTGTTCTGTGGTGCTGCACAGTGATCACATTGGAAACTTTTGGCTCAGCTCAGCACAGTTCAGTAACTTTGCAGGCACTGTGATTGAAAGGCAATATGATCCTCCTGCACTGGGCACTAAACAGCTGCACTTCACTTCGGGGAATGCTTTCTTTCACTGCAACGTTTGCTTTCAAAGTATACAGATAAACATATAGGTCAAATATATGTAAAGCATGATTGCAGCATGTGGGTATTGTGTGCAAACATTTCTGCTCTCTGCTCCTCCCTCCTCCCTTCTCTGTCCACTCCCTGCCCTCTGTCCATCTTCTCCCCTTCTCTGTGTGTCCACTCCCTCCCCCTTCTCCTGTCCACAGACCTGTCCTGCTATTAATTTCACCCCCGAATGCTTCGGTAGTAAAATGATCCGAGATTCGGATCAAAGATCCGGATCTCTTCAATGATCCGATTCGAATCATCCGGATCATTGAAAAGATCCGAACTTCCCATCTCTACTCCAGAACCGCTGGAATGCAATGATGTGTCAGCTTGTTAAATTGTACAGAGCCATAATAATCCAACATGCATACAGACTGTTTTGGATTGTTTGATCCTTATCAGTGCATGGCATAGATTAATTTGGCTCTATGCAGTAGGGCTTGTAACACCGAGAGGGACATGCTACCCAGCAAGCTCTTGGTGACCCAGAACTCATTGGAGTGTGTAAGGGACTACAATGGTCCTAAAAGCCCCCTTACTAAGATGTTAAGAAAAATAAACGTTTGCTTTCTTAAAACAGAAAGAATTTGCGATAATTCAGGTTGGAGTGAGCTTGAGATGTCTCCCAGAGCATCACTGCTGAATATATGCAAATTAACCATTCTACCCTTGGAAGCTAAACACACCTCCAGTGTAACAGTGTATGGCTGCAGTTTATTTTTACCAGTGAAATTTGTATTTGTCTCTTTTTGGTTATGGGAATAAAAAGTATCCTATACTTTATTCCAGGTAATGTACTATGTGTGTGCCAAATTTCATTCAAATCCGTTCAGCCGTTTTTGCGTGATCGAGTAACAAACATCCAAACATCAAAACATCCAAACATCCGAACTTTCCCATTTATTATATTAGTAGGATTATTAATTATATAGTGCTGCTGCAGTGCTTTACTGACCATGATCATATGTCCATCATAGTCTAGGGTCAATTCTGTGGGAAACCATTCAACTTATCTGTTGTCTGCACATAACAGCAAGCCCACACATTTCTATTGTTAATGGGGGACAGGTATATTGCGGCATTGGAAAAAGCTCTTATAAAAACATGGGTACTGGACATAACAACAATCACACTGAGCTCTATTGCTAATGTGAGACAGGTATATAGCAGCATTGCACATGACTCTTATGGAAATTTGGGCACTGAACAGAACAGCAAGCCCACAAAACTATATTGCTAATGGGGGACAGGTCTATTGCAGAATTGAACAGGACTTTTAGGGAAACTTTGGGGCTGAGCACAATGGCAAGCCCATACAATTCTATTGTTAATCGGAGACAGGTCTATTGCAACAGTGGACAGGACTCTTATGGAAACATGGGTGCTGGACATAATGGCAAGCACACTCTTTTGCTTATGTGGGACAGGTATATAATGGCCTGTCCAACATTAACAATAGAATTCAATGGGCTTGCCATTATGTTTACATTAGAGTCCTGTCCAATGCCACAATAGGCCTGTCCCCCATTAGCAATAGAGTTGTGTGGGCTTTCCATTATGTCCAGTGCCCAAGTTTTGATAAGAGTATAATGCCACCATTCACCTTCCTTTACGGAATAGAGTTCTGTGGACTAATCATTATCCTCAATAGCTGTGAATAAACACTTTAAAGAGACACGGAGGTGAAAAAAAAATTATGGTATAATGAATTTGTTGTGTAGTACAGATAATTACTAGAACATTAGTAGCAAAGAAAATATTCTCATATTTTTTTTTATAACATTGCATCATTCTCTAATATTTGCAGTTACACACTACTCAGCATTCTAAATGATTTTACAGAGCAGGCTACTGAACTTTTGAATTGTCCTCTGCAGAAACAAAAACAATACAGTGACAGACACTTGAGATAATAAGCTTCAGAAGACAGAGCTCTCTGAGACTTTGAAAGTCATGGAGCTCAATGGCTCTTTTGCATAGATAACAACTGGAGTTTCTTAACTCTTCCTGTACTGGAAACAATATTAGACTTATGTCTCTACTCCTAATGTTTTATTTCTTAGCTGCACTTCACATACAAATCATTATATCATATTTTTTTTCGCTTCAGTGTCTCTTTAAAGGTTAAATAGATAACTGTTTAGCAGCTCCAAATTGTTTTGTTTCAACAGCAACTCATAATATGGATAATGAAGTAAAATACCAATGTAACGATTGTGGAATTCTCTCCGTGGTCAGCGCACAGGACGTGCGCTGACACTGCGAAAATCCTCCACAAGCGTATAATTTGAGAGAACACAGCAAAAGGTGCAACGCACCTGTAGAGGGAAATTCCTGTTGGCAGATGGAGCTGTGGAGTGTAGAGGAACAGATCCTCTGCCCTGCCACAGATGCCAGACAGGAATTGTACGAAGGGAAGAAATGCAGGGCAAGATAGCCCTGAAAGACAGAGAGCAAAGCGACAGAGGGTATGTGAGTCCACCAATCTAGTCGCCACCCTGCGACGATGAACACACAACCATGAAGATCGGGTGAGAAGGCAATCGCAGGAGATGGCGATTTCTAACAGCAACACAAGACCGAATAAGCACAGATGAGGAATGTATGTATGTCCACCAATCTAGCCGCCAACCTGCGACGGTGGACACACAACAGAGGAAACCAAGTGAGAATGCAATCGCAAGAGAAGCGATTGCGAATGAGAATGAGCACAGAGACAGAATGTATGTATGTGCACCAATCTAGTCGCCAACACACGACGGTGCACACACAACAGCAGAAACAAAGTAGGAACGCAATCGCGAGAGACGCGATTGCAAGAGGTGACACAAGACAGGGCACGAGAGTAGCAAAGGCACAGAAAATCATAAAATGAGAAGATAAGGAAAATAACAAACGCTAACTAAACGCGAACACCGCACTCATTCGCAACAGCGAACGCGTTTACAGCGTGGTCTCCGCGTGTTAAGCACAACAGAGACAAGCACGCCTAACTAACCCTCGCCACACAAACACGAAACAGAGAACGCGAGCGCTTGCTTAATGGTTACCTCACCGAGCCTACAGCAAGCGTTCGTATCAGACAAGACAGACAGACAGACGGGAAGTAGGATAGGAAAGATCCACTGCTCTTTCCGCCAGAGCAAGTGCGATCCAGGTAAAGTAACAGAGCTAGCAGGATCCACTGCTCTTACCGCCAGAGCGAGTGCGATCCAAGTATAGAAGCAGAGTTAGCAGGATCCACTGCTCTTTCCGCCAGAGCGAGTGCGATCCAAGCAAGACAGACAGATGAGATAGCCGGTGGCAACCGCTGCTCCAGCTATACTCCAAGAAAGCGATCAGAAGGATCCACAGCCGCTACTGCTAGAGGCTAGTGCAATCCAAGTAAGACAGATAAAAAAGAAAGGGCTACCAGTAACAACCGCTGCCCTGGTTAGCACCCACAGACAGACAGAGCGATTTCCTGACTACCACCGTTGGCGACAGGACAATCGCAACAGAGACAATACAGACAAAACAGATAAGCAGGCTAACTGCACTAGAGAGGCTGCCTAGTGCAGTCCCCAGAATTACTCTAAGCTAGCTACAACAATCCAACAGGAAAGGCTTACACTCCAGGAGTAATTTAACAAACCGTTATGACCAGCGAAGCCTTCTGGTCAGCAGCAGGCTTTTATACTGCCAGCCCTCCAATGAGACAGCTGAGCAATTTGCATGTATGCAAATTCCTCAGCAAAGCAACTCTGAAAGTTGCAAGATGAAGCCAGGTCTCTTTTCCAGAGACCTGCATCTCTCAGACATAAGGAATGGTCAAACAGCTGGCTGCCTGTGCAGCCAGCTGAGCGGATCATTACAACCAATATATGAAGCAGTGCACTATAATGCAAACTTCATAATGGCTATATCATGCAAGCTTTTTTCCTCATGCCCTTTTTACATGTACGCTCCATAACCCACTCTAGTTCCCTCTATTACCACCTTGCAATTGCCTCCATTGCTCCTTGTATGGACTTCTATAGCCCCTACCCCCCACCCCCCATACATGTTTTTAAATTGTAATTTTAACATTATTCCTTTACACACATAACTAAGTAATTACACAGCCAGAATACAACATAATGCCTTTAGCATGAATGCCAGAGGAATTAAGCATGAAAGCTAGAAAAGTATTCTGTGCAGAAATCAATGGGTAGAAACCCTGAATTTGGCTGCCATAGACACATCGTCTCTCTGCTTTATCAAATGCTCCTTACCATGTCCTGGCATGGGAAACTTTGGTTTCAAGAGAAGTGGGAAAGACACCTGAATATCTCCCCTGATGATGAAAAGGGGTTCCTGTGCATCAGCACCCATGAATTGGGGTACAAAATCCTCTCATGCGGGTATAGGAATCTCGGTGTGTTACATATTTTTTTTTCCTTTTATCCTGGATGTGTGTTGGAGGAGTGAATCCAATGATGGTTCCATCCTGCATATCTTTTGGTTTTGGTCATGCCTGGTCATTTTTCCCTTTTGGAGGAAGGTTCATGAGCTTATAGAAAATATTTCCACTCCCAATTTGTCCTTTCTCACCTACCCAACTTCCGTTACATGATACTAATGCTCCGATTACGTTCTATCAGTAATCCATTTTGGTACATATGGTAAATGTTGTGAGGGCCTTGATTCCTCTAGATTGGAAGTCTGGTGAGACTGTAGGAGTTGTATACAACAATTTATTCCCATCTCCTTGGTCTGGGTTGAGTTCAAGTATTCGGAAGATCACTCTACCATAATGAGTCTGTGACTCTGCTTCCTTTTCCTGGAGGTGGTGGTGCTGGCCAGTTTCTTTTTTTCTTTTTCTTTCTCACTTCAGTTTTCATTCCTATTTCTTCTCTATTCTACTCTTATTTTCTCCTTTTCACTCTCTTTTCTTTTTTCCATATCTTTTTTTGGCATGGGGAGTTGGCTATTATTGTTGTGGTTTATTAGGTTTGGTAAATGTGGCCCTCTTCCCTTCCTTCAGCCAGCATGCTAGCTGATAATACATACATGACGTATATTGTTGTTCGCCTCTCTGCTGATAGGTAGAGATGGCCCGAACGGTTTGCCGGCGAATGGTTCCTGGCAAACTTCGATGGTTCGCGTTCGCAGAGAACCGCAAACTTTTCCGGAAGTTCGATTCGCCCCCATAGTGCATTGTTTGTGTCAACTTTGACCCTCTACATCACAGTCAGCAGGCACATTGTAGCCAATCAGGCTACACTCCCTCCTGGAGCCCCCCCCCCCTTATAAAAGGTAGGCAGCGTCAGGCATTGGACTCACTCGTGTGCCTGCAGTAATTAGAGAAGGGAGAGCTGCTGTGCAGAGACCTATAGGGAAAGCTTAGTTAGGCTCTTGTAGGCTTCTTAGCTTGCTCCTTGCTGATTCATATTGCTAAAAAAGCACCCCTCAACGGCTCTTTTGAGAGCTAATCTTGTCCTTGTGATCTCTTTTTTTTTGGTGTGGCCCACTTGCATTATATACAGCCCTGTCAGTCAGTCGCAGCTGGCCTTTGGCCCCTCGGTGGTATAATTACCACTGTGCCAGGTGCACATTATAATACCCATCACTGCATATACCTACCTGTTGTTCACTTCAGTGCACCCATCTACCTACGTGAGCGCACGCAGTGTCACTGTGCCTGTCCGGTACCTGTCTGTATGTGACAGGTGCACATTGTAATACCCATCACTGCATATACCTACCTGTTGTTCACAGTGCACCCACCTAGCCACTAGAGCACACGCAGTATCATTGTGCCTGTCCGGTACCTGTCTGTGTGTGACAGGTGCACAATATAATACCCATCACTGCATATACCTATCTGTTGTTCACTTCAGTGCACCCACCTACCTATGTGAGCGCATGCAGTGTGATATTCAATACCACCAGTCACTGTACCTGTTCACGGTACATGTGTGTGACAGGTGCACATTTGTAATACCCATCACTGCATATACCTACCTGTTGTGTTCAGTGCACCCACCTACCTACGTGAGTGCACACAGTGTGATATACCACTTCGTGCATACCTGTTAACTGCACCTGTGTGACTGGCTGACTGCTCATTGTATTAGTCAAGTCAGTGCACACCTTTCACTTCATCCCCCCAAATATGGAAAAAACAAAAGGCAGAGGCAGGCCACCTGGCAGGTCTGTTCGAAGTCGCGCTGTCATGACATATCTTCCTCCTCCTGCTCTGATTCTGGCACCCCACTTAACACTCAGTCAGCCGCCACCACCAAAGTGCCATCACCGCAGGGCTCAGCAGTGTGGAAATTTTTTTGTGTGTCTGCCTCAGATGAGAGCAATGCCATCTGTAGTCTCTGCCACCGAAAATTGAGCTGTGGAAAGACCAAGACCCGCGTAGGGACAACTAACTTATGAAGGCACACGATTACAAAGCACAAACTGCAATGGGATGACCACCTGAGAAAAATCAGCACTCAAAAGCAAAGCCACACACTGCAGTGGATGATACCAGGCCGCAATTTTTTCTCAAAAAAGGTGATACCTAAACTGTACCATGATGTTGAAAGGCAAGTGGTGACATCTCTGGCACACAGCGTTGGGTCAAGGGTCCATCTGACCACGGATGCCTGGTCTGCAAAGCACGCTCAGGCCTACCTGAAGACTAAGTCAGTCTCCACACACAGCATCTCTGCCTGCACACTGTGTGACTGCCTGCCCCAAGACTAAGTCGCTCCCCACACAGCACCTTTGCCCACAGACCGCTTGACTGCCTTCTCCGCCACCACCAACAGGGTCCAGGACTCCAGGCGGATTCCTGAATTTTTTAGGCCACGACCGCTATAATAATTTTTCTGGTGCGTGTACATGCCTGCCTAATTTATCTGGCTGCACTGCAGCTGCAACAACAAAACAAAAGGCATGTACATGTGCCAATTCCCCTTCGTGATCATTACCTTCCCGCGGTGAAGGGGCTTGCGTATCACAATGAAGCAATGACCGACGGCTATATGAGTGTGTCAGGGGGGGGGGGGGGGGGGCACACCCACGATAATAAGGTCATTGCTTTATTGTGGACAGACCAAATTTGATCAGCTGGACAATCACTGTTGTTCTGTCATTGAGCTACCTCAGCCTGGTGACCATATGGGCTTGAAAACCGCTATCGCCTGCACTCTCGCCATGGTGCGCACAAGTCCAGCATGGCCGTCACAACACAAACAGCTGTTTACTTTGCGGTGCATTACACAATGAGTTTGGTGTGTCAGTGTGAAGCAGTACTCTAATTACACTCCCTGATTGATGTATACACATGCAAGATGTTTTAAAGCACTTTAGGTCTGCAATTTAGCATTCAAATGTGATTTCTGCCCTTAAAACGCTGCTTTGCGTCAAATCCAGATTTTTCCCCGGGACTTTTGGCGTCTATACCACTCATCCATGCAAAAACTCAGATGTTAGACCCCTTGAAACATCTTTTCCATCACTTTTGTGGCCAGCATAAGTGTTTCTAGTTTTCAAAGTTCGCCTCCCCATTGAAGTCTATTGCAGTTAGCTTTTGCGGAAGTTCACAGAAAATCGGAGGTTCGGGCCATCTCTACTGATAGGTCAAAAAATGTTATGACAAGTTTATAAAGGCCTGTACTTAATTCTTTAACTGCTTCATATTCCCTTTTTTCCATGATTGTTCATGTTTGTGCACTTGCATGCTTTTTTTTTAGTTGTATCGTTTTTTTTCAACTTAATAAAACTTTGAACACTGCAAAAAAATAAATAAATAAACAAATAAATAAATAAATAAAGATAAAAAAAACAAGAAAAAACAAAACAAAAAGAAAGAAACCCTGAACGAGGAAGTAGAAAGTGAGTTCAAATGATAGAGGCTAAATGTGAAGGAAGACATGGAAAATGGTGGTGCAGTATTCCTAGCCGCGGATAAGGTGTGATCTTCTTTCTTGGCCTCCTTTGCCTGTATCCTACCTAATAAAAGGCAAGTGTCGCTGCGTCCGTGTGTCAGTGCTTTTTAGCACTGCGCATGTGCAGGGACAGACGCAGAGACACTGCAGAGAGCCGGGGGAGGACTGGGCCAGATGGGGCCGGCGTGTGTGCGCGTGGGATGTGTGCGGGCGGCGGGCATGCGCGTAACGTGCGCTCGGTGTGACATGTGCGCAGCGGGTGTGCGCGTCACATGCGCGTGGCGAGTGGGCGCGGGCATCATGGGCACACACGGCAGGCGGCGTAGTAAAGACAGACCTAGCCCGGTTTTAAATGGGCTAAGGTCACTAGTTCTGTAATAAAACAACATGGGGAGGGCCGGTGAACACTAAACACCAGGAAACACCCTATGGCCCAAAGG
This sequence comes from Hyperolius riggenbachi, assembly GCF_040937935.1. Lineage (NCBI taxonomy): Eukaryota > Metazoa > Chordata > Amphibia > Anura > Hyperoliidae > Hyperolius > Hyperolius riggenbachi. Next base: position 210,425,257 of record NC_090650.1, on the reverse strand, counting down.
CAATTAACTTTTTCACCTGAGGATTTCTCCTATGAGATAATTTTCAGCTTCTCTTTAAAATAACGTTTCAGCATTTTAAAATTGAAACAGTGCCAAAACATGGGTGAAAAAAGTACTATGAAAATAATTTTGAGGATTTTCTTGTATGCTGGTGGCTTAAAATGCATTTTATGACAAGCTGTGAAAATATCATCTAGAAGAAAACTTGGGAGAAAAAGGCAATTGCATATGGGCCTATGTGAGAGGGAGGAGAGACCACTAGACATGAGGTAATGCTGTATGGGGAGGGAGAAGTCACCACTAGACACCAGATATGCTGTGGGGGAGGTAGGCCACTAGGTATAAACTGAGATTTTGCTCAGTACGAGAAAACCCCATACTGCACAGGACACTCATGGAGATGGAAGCGAGACCGAGGATGCGCATGGCCAGGGCCGCGCAGGTGCAGTGGCGTCGACTTGCAAGTGGGTGGTAACGAAACGTAACCGTGGCGGGGCACCGGAGGATCGTTTCAGGATGGCATGGGAACAGGGCGACTGTAGGGGGTTGGCAGAAGCTCCAGGTAAGTGAAACTTTTTTTTTTTTTAATAATTTCAGGTTTAATTTAACCCAATTAAGCATGCATTTCACTTGTGGAAGACTAAACTTCAGAATGGGAAAGGCCCACAAGCAAACAGCAACTGAAAGCCTCTGCAGTAAATGCCTGGCAGAGCCTTAAAGAGTAACTGTCAGGCATAAAATCAAAAATCAATTCTTTATTTTTATCTGGTAAACAAGTAATAAGTACCACAAGAAAATGTATGCGTGCATCAAACACCAAGTTTAACCCTAACAAATCTGGCTTTGCAAATTTGGCCTAATTGTCTTATCATGAGGCATTGCTCATGAAAATATGCATTTGCTTTCGCATGCCAAATTATGCAGGGTCAAAAGCCAATACCGCAAAGCGGTTGCCCTGCGGGGATTAGTTCATGCTACATTAGCACTATCCAGGAGCGCCACCAGGAGGCACTACAATGCCCCCATACAGCCCTGAGCTCTCTCATTGCTTGGGAACCACAGCGGCACCCTGGAGGGGGAGGCTAGGGGGTGCATATGACCCTCAAAAAGAAACATGAGGCGGCACACCACTGGCTGCAAATATGCTTGTATTAAGAAACAGAAGCACTACATGTTACGGAAAATCCTTCATCAGGTTGCACCTGATGAAGGATTTTCCATAACATGTAGTGCTTCTGTTTCTTAATACAAGCATATTTGCAGCCAGTGGTGTGCCGCCTCATGTTTCTTTTTGAGCGTCACTAGGAGACCGTGTGTGCAATCCGGTCGAGGTTTGGCACCGGCAAACTCCAGGATACATTATACCTGGCACTGCTGGATTTGTACAGTCCTGGTGCATACGACCCCCCCCCCACGCGTAGCCAGCGCCGGGGAGGGCCGTCCGCACCCACTTCCAATATTAAAAACAGGCACTTACCTTAACATCCATTGCTACATGAGCATAGCTTGGGAGCACCACATTAGGCCAAATTTGCAAAAACAGATTTGTTAGGGTTAAACTTGGTGTTTGATGCACGCATACATTATCTTGTGGTAAGTATAAACCAGTAATAAAGATACTAAACAGGCAATCCAAAAGTTAAAATCTCTATTACTTTTCTTGTTGATAAATAATCATTCCCCAGTTTACCTGACTCTTATTTGGTACACACAAAATTTGGTACACAAAAAGGAAGTTGCAGGGCATGCTGGGTTGTCCTTTTTTGCTTCTCTACTTCTCCTCAGACTTAAAGGGAACCTAAACTGAGAAGGATATGGATTTTTCCTTTTAAAATAATACCAGTTGCCTGACATTCCTGCTGATCCTGTGTCTCTAATACTTTCAGTCACAGCCCCTGAACAAGCAAGCAGATCAGGAGCTCTGACTGAAGTCAGACTGGATTAGCTGCATGCCTCTTTTAGGTCTTTGATTCAGCCACTACTGCAGTCAGAGATCAGCAGGACTGCAAGGCAACTGGTATTGTTTAAAAGGAAACATCCATATCCCTCTCAGTTTAGGTTCCCTTTAACTAATGCAGCCTGATTGGCTGAAGCCTCTTTCCCTCCTGTTTTCCCCTCCCTTACCTGTGTTCCTGTCTGATTGGCCAATATTTCTCATGATGAGACAATGCACTTTCTATAGTGAAGGGCGGGCAAATCAGGCAGAGGAGACTAGGAGGAAATTACATCAGAATTGGCTTCAAAATAGCCACACTTAAAATGGGAAATGCTAAGAAGGATCTCTCTCTTAGATAGGTAGGTGCCTCCAGTATAGGTTAGATAGGCAGGTGCCCGTAGTATAGGTTAGGTAGGTAGGTGCCTCCAGTGTAGGTTAGATAGGTAGGTGCCTCCAGTATAGGTTAGATAGGTAGGTTCCCCCAGTATAGGTTAGATAGGTAGGTGCCTCCAGTGTAGGTTAGATAGGTAGGTTCCCCCAGTATATATTACATAGGTAGGTGCCTCCAGTGTAGGGTAGATAGGTAGGTGCCTCCAGTGTAGGTTAGATAGGTAGGTGCCAGCAGTATAGGTTAGATAGGTAGGTGCCTCCAGTATAGGTTAGATAGGTAGGTGTCTCCAGTGTAGGTTAGATAGGTAGGTTCCCCCAGTATAGGTTAGATAGGTAGGTGCCTCCAGAATAGGTTAGATAGGTAGGTGCCTCCAGTATAGGTTAGATAGGTAGGTTCCCCCAGTATATGTTACATAGGTAGGTGCCTCAAATGTAGGTTAGATAGGTAGGTGCCTCCAGTGTAGGTTAGATAGGTAGGTGCCTGCAGTATAGGTTAGATAGGTAGGTGCCCCGCAGGGGTGGGAGAGCATGCGTAGAATTTACAATTCACCATCCTCTCTGCCGATCCCCCGCAGCCTCCATCTCCTTCCTGTCTCAGCATCTGTTGCATTGGTAACAGCGCCTCCTGTGATGACATGCGGTCACGTCATCACAGAGGGCGCTGTTACCAGTGCAACGGATGTCAGGGGAGTAGAGAGACAGACGTGCCGGGGGATTGGCGGAAGAAAAGTGAGTTGTGTTTTTTATGTCCACTCTCCCACTGCAGAGGGTGCGGGGCCTGGGCCGATTGCCCCACTTGCCACCCAAAAAAGGACGCCTCTGATCTGGTGATGTTCAAGACTTCAGGCTGTCATTGCCAGCAAAAGGTTTTTCAAACAAGTATTAGAAATTCATATTTTATATCCAGTTATTTAATTTGTCCAATTACTTTTGAACCACTGAAATGAAGGTATTTTGTTAAAAAATGCTTTAGTTGCCTCACATTTGTATGCAATCATTTTGTTTACCCCACTGAATTAAATCTTAAATTCTGCACCTTTTACCTTCAGTTGATCTCAGTAAAACGTAGCT